>NW_027271329.1:0-216472 GCF_040938485.1 Diadema antillarum
GCGGTGGTAATGTAAAAGCAGTGCATTATTTCTTTCAAAATTCAACATACACATAAATTAACTTTAATTCTAGTGTATAGATAATCTTTACATAATCTGAAATTATCATGATCAATATAAACATTCGATTTTTTAAAATCAAACTGAATCGTCACACTGATGGTTATGCAAAATATGTGCAAGCAGTTTACCATTCCTTTCAAACTTCAGCATACACATACATTAACTTCCAAATTCTGGTGAGTAGATAGTCTTTAAATAATCTGAGACTATAGCATGAATATGAAATACGTGAAAAATCATATTTTTCTTCTTTGATTAAATAGATACGTCACAATACGTCTCGGAGTGGAAAAAAGACTGGTTCCAAGAAATGGTTAAAAGGAGCGTCAGCATTATATCACTCAAGCAATATAATGATAAGATCTATTGCAGCGGGGTAAACGGGAGAACATACAACAATAAGCGGCGCACCTACTTGTAAAAAGTGTAGTTCGTGAGCCATGATAGATCTATGTTCATGCCCTGTCCCTGGAAGCTTCGTGTGCGGATGATTGTTTTTAGTTCTTTCACGTGTCTTTCTTCAAATGCTTCCATGTCCTTGTATAAAATGCAACATTGCAGATCTGTTAGTGTGTGATTTGTTTTGTTGAAGTGTTGTGCGACTGGATGTTGTGTTTGACTTCTAATGATTGTGCTTTTGTGATTGTTGAAACGTTGTCTAAAATTTGTTGTTTCTCCGATGTAGACAGCCAGGGGACATTGCTTGCATGTAAGGCTGTATACTACATTCTTGCTGTTGCAGTCCCCTGACGTCGGATGGAGGGTGTGGCCGGAGCCAAGTGTGATATCTGTATCTGTGATTAGGTGAGCGCATATTTGACATCGTTTGTTTCCACATTTATGATTTCCAGTAGGATTGATTGTTCTGTTGACTCGAGATCGTGTAAGTAAACTCTTCAGGTTGCGTGGCTGTCGTTGTGCATGTAAGGGACGTGCTGTTAACTCGGGAGCTACCGATTGGACTTGTTTGAGAGTAGGCCATTCTTTCCTCACTTCCTTCATGAACTGTTGTGATGTGGGATGATATGTTATTACAAAGACTTTGCGTGTGTGTGAGTCTTTGGGTTTCAGATTATCATGATGTAGTAAGGATGAGCGTCTTTTTGCTATCGCGTGGTCCCTACCTGCTTGCACAATGTCTAACGGGTACCCCGCTGCAACGAATTTTTGCCCCAGCTTCAAAGACGCATCCAGAAATTCCTTGTGATCAGAAATGATTCGTCTGTAGCGGAGCATTTGACTGTACACAATTGACCTCTTAATATGATTAGGATGGAAGCTGTTGTACTTAAGATACGTCTGTCTGTCTGTAGGTTTGTGGTAAACAGACGTGTTCAGCTTCCCTCCTTCTTTGCGGATAGTCACATCAAGAAAGTGTACTTCTGACCTAGAGCTGTCCATAGTAAATTTGATGTCGGGATGAACCATGTTGAGCTTGGAGTGGAACTCCGACAGCTGTTCGTCAGAATGGGGCCAAATGAGAAAAATGTCGTCAATGTAGCGGACGAACATGCTAGGTTTTAGAGTTTCTTTCGAGAGGAATTCTTCCTCGAGTACGGCCATAAAAATACTGGCATACGCTGGCGCAAATTTAGTACCCATGGCAGTACCCTGAGTTTGTAGAAAGCATTCATCATCAAATGTGAAGTAATTATGTTTCAAGATGAACTGGGCAAGACGACAAATGTCTTCTATGGGCATGTCAGAAGAAGGGTCGTGTTTGGTCAAAAATCTACGCAATGCATTAACCCCATCGGAGTGAGGAATGTTCGTGTACAGACTGACGACATCCAAAGTGACTAGAGTGCAATTTGGAGGAAGCTGAATGTTGTCGAGTCTATTAAGAAAATCATTGGTATCTTTTACATAGCTCTCGACGTTATGTAAGACCCCTTGTAGATACTTGTCAATGAAAGCTGACATCGGTTCAGTAAGTGAACCTACACTGGAAACAATTGGCCGTCCAGGCGGAATGATCTTATGTTCTCTCGATAACTCAGTAATTTCGGAAGTTTCCAAATCTTCAGCATTTTTGTCAGTGGCATTTGCTACCATCGTCGGAAGTTTATGGATCTTAGGTAATGTGTAAAATCTACTAGTTACCGGCTTACTTGGTACAAGTTGTTTCGCTTCTCTCTTATCGATGTGTTTCAGGTTATTACAAAGAGTCTCAGCTTCCTTCGTGAACAAGCTCGTAGGGTCACTGTCAAGCTTCTTGTAGAATCTAGTGTCGGACAGTTGTCTTTCCGCCTCGGTGATGTAGTCCGCTGTATCCTGGATGGTGACGGCTCCCCCTTTGTCAGCAGGCTTAATCGTGATGTCAGCGTTGTCACGCAGGGATCGGACGGCGTCTTGCTGCTTCCGTGATATGTTCGATGAGGGTTCCCGTTCAGTCTCCTTCAGCAGCTTGTCGAGGTGTCTCTCCACATTGCTCACAAACGAGTCGATGAAGGGGTTTCTTCCGCTGGGGACAGCAGGGCGTCGCTTTTGATAGACTAGTTTCCTCGTCGGCCTAGGTTGCGACGCTTCTTCTTCCTCTGCCACTGCCTCTGATTCTGGGCACCTGTTTGCCGCGCGGAGTTCGGTTCGGCGGATTTTTTGCGTGAACTGGAAAGTGTCGGCACACAGTTGCACTTTATCGAGTTGCCTGTTAGGGCAGAAAGACATACCGAGACCAAGTACGCTCTCCTCCCCTTCAGACAAAGTGTAACTCGATAAGTTAACAATAGGCCTATTATTCCTCTCACTGTCACTAGCAGGAGATCTAGTACCTGTACCAGCGAGGAATGTTGACTCACCGCGTAGTTTCTCCAGCTTTTTTTCTTTTGCGGGCCATGCATATTCTCAGGTGGTTATTGTAATGCGAGTCTATTTGTGTAATGACTCTTGTCGCGTCAGAGTTCTCGCTACGGAGGATGTTGATGAGTAGTTCTTTCTGCTTTCGTGATGTCTCCGTCAAACGCTTTTTCCTCTCGTAGGAATCTTTGAGAGCGGCGTTTCTCAGAAGAGCTGAGGCCTTGTTGACGATGTTGGTAGCGCGCTGGCTGTTGTACGTTGATCGCATTGGGTTCTTCAGACGAAATCCTTTCGGTATCAGGCCAAGTTTCTTCGTTGTAGAAAGGAAAAATATATCCGAATGTGTCTGGGCTAGTTTTGTCACAGTTCTCTCGGTTTTCCTTCGAGCGTGGAGGCAATTCGCATGTAGAATATCTATGTGGATAAGGTAGTCCACGTGTTGGCAAGATAAAAAGATAAGTAACAAAGCTGCAACAAAGTTCATGCTGTATTCACCAACGGTTTATTTCTTCACACAAATTTTCGGGCGTCTCGCCGCCCTTTCTCAAGTGTTGATACTGAGAGAACAATAACAAAATTAAGCCATAACAATATATTGCAACCGTGTTACCAAGGATGCGCGCTTTAACGCATCCATGCTAGGCATCCTAACACCCAGCGCGCATCCTGGCAACAGTACAATGTTACGTCATAATGAAATTACAATGAGTATAAAGCATACATGAAAAAACTTGGCACGACTGATACAGAAGTAATTCCTCTGAATACGCAGCTGCGGTGGTAATGTAAAAGCAGTGCATTATTTCTTTCAAAATTCAACATACACATAAATTAACTTTAATTCTAGTGTATAGATAATCTTTACATAATCTGAAATTATCATGATCAATATAAACATTCGATTTTTTAAAATCAAACTGAATCGTCACACTGATGGTTATGCAAAATATGTGCAAGCAGTTTACCATTCCTTTCAAACTTCAGCATACACATACATTAACTTCCAAATTCTGGTGAGTAGATAGTCTTTAAATAATCTGAGACTATAGCATGAATAACATGACAGGGCATGAACATAGATCTATCATAGCTCACGAACTACACGTTTTACAAGTAGGTGCGCCGCTTATTGTTGTATGTTCTCCCGTTTACCCCGCTGCAATAGATCTTATCATTATATTGCTTGAGTGATATAATGCTGACGCTCCTTTTAACCATTTCTTGGAACCAGTCTTTTTTCCACTCCGAGACGTATTGTGACGTATCTATTTAATCAAAGAAGAAAAATATGATTTTTCACGTATTTCATATTCATGCTATAGTCTCAGATTATTTAAAGACTATCTACTCACCAGAATTTGGAAGTTAATGTATGTGTATGCTGAAGTTTGAAAGGAATGGTAAACTGCTTGCACATATTTTGCATAACCATCAGTGTGACGATTCAGTTTGATTTTAAAAAATCGAATGTTTATATTGATCATGATAATTTCAGATTATGTAAAGATTATCTATACACTAGAATTAAAGTTAATTTATGTGTATGTTGAATTTTGAAAGAAATAATGCACTGCTTTTACATTACCACCGCAGCTGCGTATTCAGAGGAATTACTTCTGTATCAGTCGTGCCAAGTTTTTTCATGTATGCTTTATACTCATTGTAATTTCATTATGACGTAACATTGTACTGTTGCCAGGATGCGCGCTGGGTGTTAGGATGCCTAGCATGGATGCGTTAAAGCGCGCATCCTTGGTAACACGGTTGCAATATATTGTTATGGCTTAATTTTGTTATTGTTCTCTCAGTATCAACACTTGAGAAAGGGCGGCGAGACGCCCGAAAATTTGTGTGAAGAAATAAACCTTTGGTGAATACAGCATGAACTTTGTTGCAGCTTTGTTACTTATCTTTATATATATATATATATATATATATATATATATATATATAAAACCAACGTTCTTTTTTTCTTAGTGCCTCCGCCAGGACGTGTCGCCGGAGGCATTATGTTTTCGGGTTGGCCGTCTGTTGTCCTTTCGTCCATACTCAAATTTGTTGACAGCGTAACAAAAAAAAAAAGGCTCTTTCAGAAAATATGAAAAATTCAAGATTGACTCGGTTGACCCATTTCACCTTTTTTGAGTCCTCACGTAAAATCAAGGGGTGCGACTTTTTGTTTGTTTTGTGATGGACGGTCAAAAATGGTCATGGTCAAGTGCTAAAAATTTCACTATTTCCCCTATATCTATGCAATGCCTTCAGGTATATTATTGAAACATAGGGTATACGTGAACTATTGAATAGAGATTTTTCAGAGAGAATTTGGGGTCATGAGGTCAAAGGTCAAGTGAAAATGTTACATTTTTTTTTCTCCATATCTCGCAAATGGTTCGAGGCACCTTCAATTTAATTCAATTCAAGATGGTTTATGGTGCAAATATAAAATAACAATCCAGCAGTTCGAAGGCTGATTCGGTCGCTTAGCATTGATAATGGGATAAATGAAAGTATTGCACAACAGGAAATTAGATTCGTACGTGAAGTATTGAGCATGGCATTATAGTGTATCCAGGATTTTTTTTTTCTGGGGGGGGGGGGTCGTAATCACAATTTTTGGATCTTTACCTTTGCGAGGGAGCGGAGCGACCGAGCGGGGGGAGGGTGTGGGAGGGGGTGTCCCCCCTCCCACGGTAGGGAGTTTTTGAATGTTGTATCTTAAAATGGGGCCATTTGGTGCATACAAAAGTGACTTTTTCAGCATACTTAAAAAAACCCCGTTTATGTTAAAATTGGTAATGAAACCTGTGTTGGTCATATACAAGTTCGTTAATCGGTAAGTTGAAAACTGCATAAGTGCATTCAAAAAAAGTTGCTGACTAGCTAACCTTACACCTTCCTAAAGTACAAGACCCCAGGGTAAAAAGCCCTCGAAAAACAAAAATTGTCTTTTACAAAAAGTGGACCTTTTGGAAATTTGGGAGGGGGGGGGGGTCGTACGAACCTCCCGACCCCCCCCCCCCCCCCCCTTGCATACACCCATGGGCAAGATGGAGAAGAGCGGGCAAGGAAATAAAAAAATAGAAGTGGAGAGGTAGATTCTGATTCTGATTCTGATTCTGATTCTGATTCTGATTCTGATTTTGATTCTGTGCCCAAAAGCATGAAAACTTAAGATAAACTATATATGACACCGACACAACATCAAAATGAAATAATGTAAGCTATCATACCATGTCTGTAAATCATTAAAAAAAAGAAGATAGAAAGAGGAGTTGAATTCAAAAAGTGGGAGAATTGAGGGAACTATATGTGACAGTGCACCTCAAAACGAACATAAAGTCGCACACACTGATTTTGCGTGAGGACTGAAAATAAGTGAAATGGGTCAATCTAGCCGAACTTGACTTTTTCATATTTTATGAAAGAACGGGTCTTCTTTTACATTATGCTAAAATTTGGTATCATAAAACGGGCTGGAAATGGTGTTTTTTTAGCAGTTTATCTCGAACATTTTTGGTAGAATAGTGTGATTAGGTGTGTCTTTAGAATCCCTTTTTCATTTCTGATAAACCTTGTCCACACTCTTCACTTTCAACTCTAATAACTTTTGAAAGGATAGTGCTACTGCTTTGAAAGTTGGCATTAATTATGGACACAATGTGTTAATGAGGCGTACCTAATTTCAGTTTAATTTGATAATCCCTTCATTGTTGTTACTCTGGTCGTTTACTTCCTGTTCTTTGTCCCATTCATCGCACAGCCAGCACGATTTGGTCAAGATTAAGCGCTTGAATAGACACTGTACTTCAGAGCCTCTTTTCTCAGTTCACACTTTTCCTGAGTTAGTGCTTTCTTTCCAATATTTAGATAGGTTAGGAGAGTCCATTTGATTTGAGTTATACATCATTTTAAAGCTTAAAGTCTGCTCTTTCAGAATAGGGTCTTAACTAAAAATTCATATCTGACGACTTTTTGTTTGTTTTGAGGTGCAGGGTCACATATGCAGTATAGTAATACAAGATTACGGGGAAGACTAAAGATTACTGCCGACTGTATAATACGAAAAATTCGATACCATTGGATACCTAAAAATCAACAGGAGATAAGAGAATGTTCTTATATTGAAGAAATTTCCCACGGGAAATGAGAAAAATACCGAATGAGATGACACAAAATATGACAGGTGAACGGACAACGAATACCGAAGGTCACTTACAGATGGCGCCACCCACTACAACACAAGAATATATAGAATATATTGAAATCATGATTTCCTCCATCATTACACATATAATTATCACTGTCATGTTCAGCACATACATATAAATAAAATAACTCAAACTCCTAACAACCTTGTCCTCGGACTTTGCCTATCGGGGCGCTATTCATTGCAACACAAGAGAGAGAGAGAGAGAGAGAGAGAGAGAGAGAGAGGGAGAAAAAAAGGACAAAGATCCCTTAAATATTCAAAATGATATAAATTAAATGATGATCCTTAAAAATACAATTTCTTCGTATATTTTATATAATTATAAACATATCTATTAATTAATGCCTTAAAAGCAGATAGAAAAAATAAGGAAAAAATTCAGAGCCACTCACAACAAAACCACTTCATATACGGATTGTCCATCAGGACATTAGAACCAAAAAGCTCAGTTTCATCCATAGCCATACTGCAACTTTAAAACCGGGAGAGAAAAAAAAAACACCCTAACTAAATCTGACTGACTGCCTGGGGAGGTAAAATAAAACTGCCTTTAAAAAAATCATTTCAGAACGCCATAATACAATATAAAGAATCTTAAGGTCAATCTGAACACCAAGAGTTTACTGCAGTGACAAGGAGCAATGACAACGAAAACCTTGATGGTGACACTGATGCTAACGAAATATTAAATTGTTGTCATATCCGAAAAAAATAGCCTTTCACTTTACACACACACACACACAATATTTTGGACTTATTTTATGATTGAGTAAACACATGCAGTGTTTGGTCAAAACATCTCGGTCATTCAGACGTCAAAACGAGTAGGGCGAAGCAATAATCACATCAGTGATTCACAGGACAGTAACTTGTGACAAAATAACAGTGAATTAACACAATGCCTGTAGGACGCTTCATGTATAGTATATTATGTAGCACTTCATGACCAAAATACTCTCTTTAAACACTTTTATTGGGGTATCATGAATATCAACAGCAATCAACTAATACAGCAAAACTGAATGAACCTTCATATGCTTCTGTTTTAATTAGCCAGAAGCATTAGATATAAAGTGATACTGATATCCAACTGTATAAAACCAGTCAAATTCATGTAATATTACATTACAATATTCATTGTAATAGATCGGAGTTAAGTAGTGAAGCAAGATGAGGTATAGCTGACTGTTTATACCTCTGGGTCTACAGACTGACAGAAAGGCTTCATGGAACTTCGTAGGCCTATATATGCATATAAACTGAGTACAAAGATTCAGAATTTGCATATACTGACTGGCAGTGACTATCTAGGGAATGGGTAGGGGGATGTCATGGGTCCAAGATCAGGGGTCAAAGATCAAAGTCAACTCCTCAAAAATTTTATTATTTCCCTCATGCAGGATTTTTCTTGAAACTGAGTGTATACATGTATTACCAATACAGACTTTCTTGGAAGTTTTTTTTTTCCAAAAGGTCAAAGGTCAAAAGAAAGTGCTAATAAGTATTTCTCTGAAGGTTTGTATTGTCTTTTTATGTTACTGTAGTGTTTGTTTATATTTCTCATTTAAGGGACCTCTGTGTAAAACAGCGCTGAATAGGGCCATCCCTACATTGAAGGTCTGTTTTATGTAATGTATATTTTGTTTGTATATCTTTTTAATGACGGAAAATAAATACATTTTAACACAATACAACCACAGGTTTAGCAACTTTCTGTGAGACAACAACACGCCTATGGATGGTATTATACGCTCTTGAACTTTGTTTTGATGTTGCTTACATAAAAGTAAACATATCTTACACAAACAATAGATTCTAACATCCCCTCATCGTTTGCGTCTTTTCCAAAATTTGACTTTAAAGGAAACCTCCGAGCTATTTTCAGACTTTTGCATTTTAAAATATATGAATGTTCAAACTGGGTCCACAGCTTCAAACTTATGTTGATCATGGGATGATAAATGAACATGATTTTAAAGTCATGACAATCACACTGAACAAGGATGGTTTCATAGCACCTTCACTTGAAAATTGAAGTACCGATGAAGTGCTTAAGAAAACAAAGCAACAGTACATAACGTGCATAAATTCAGCATAGGTGAACAAGTGGTATTGTAATTATATTGGCACACTTTTGGAATGTGCGTATGTGTTGAGGGGTTTCATAACATCATTTGTCTGATCAAGGACCACAATAAATTCCACAAATCTATAAACGTCACTATCGAATTTAATGTACGCTGTGAAATCATAAGCATCATATGGAGTGTCCTTGAAATGTTGAGGCATGACTGCACTAAAGATGACTTAGAACAATTCATTGTACATCCTATACTTACAACTTGTGTCGATGAACAAGCCGGTGATGGCAGTGTTACCAGGTGTGCTCAGAGGAGTGCAATCGGCTCCGTCTTGAAGGTTGTTACACATTATTCCATCATATCCGTTTCTCGTCCAGTACACAGACCTGAAGCAAAGAAACAAAAAATACGACACAAATTCTTCCACATGGCCATCGAGTTTAACTGATAAATTACGTTTCCACCATTTCTGACCATCAGACATGGTTAGTTTCAATGCCGAATATGAAACGTAGGCTACAAAGAAAGACAACCCCCTCAACAGCAAAAAAAAAAAGGAAAGAAAAAGAGAAGATAATCTTTAGCTTTTTAAAGATACATTGTTTGATCATTTTTATTACTTCAACTGCTCCTGCTCCTTTGAATACTATTCCTTAAGGACGCTCTGTTTGCTTGCTTGTTTCTTTTTAAAGCGGCCTCTGCCACCAAGTAGAGAGTTTAAGGAAAACAAAGGAGCAATATCTGGAAAATGGGAAATTTGAAAACGAATGCATAGTGCTGACACAGTTTTCACAAAGCTTCCTTTGGTACACGTGAACGTGTGTATCTATGTATTCATGTCAAATATCAAATATGAAACTCATGATACCTGAGTATGGAAGCAAAATGCGTGTTAATTCTTTAAGCATGTCTGTATACATGCACGTCACGGGGGGGGGGGGGGGGGGGGTAACGCACCCACCTTCAGACCCTGAAAAAAAAAAACCACTTCAGTCTACGAGCGAAGTCAACGCGGGACGCTAAATAATTATTCGTTTTATTATTATTTTTTATTTTATCTTTTTTTATTTTGCACCAGGGACAAAAACAAAATATATTAGAAAAAAAAATCGCACCCCGAGCTCTGGCAGCACTGATTTTATACATATCTATTTACAGTTTTTACTGTTTATCGACCGTACTGTATCCGTACGGTACGGAGCACGTGCACACACTTTTGCGTGTTCGTGTACGTGTGCTACTACAAGGATGTAGTGTCTATGTATAGCACTTTACTTCTGACCCAATCCAAATTGAGAATGCGAGCCTTAGCCTCATACAGATTTTGCAGGGGCAAGCACACTATGATTTTGGTCCACTCCCAATGATGAGTAATTCCCGACATGGAAAAAATTTTCTTGCTTTTTTGACAGAAAAAAAAAAGTTCCCCGTAAAACTATTGCAAGGGTAAGCATATCGTTTGCCCCCCTCCCTACATAATTATAATTCCCAAGATGAGAAGATTTTCTTGCATTTTTGTGATAAAAAAGGAAGGAGCTACCCCCTCCAACACCCCCCCCCCCCCCCGTCAAGTTCCATGTATTATTATATGCCTACACAATGATGTTGCACAGGTGGAAACAAGGGCTGAGATGCCGCGAGTTAGTGAAGCAGTTATCTTTTTCATTTTTCTTTTATATTGTGTCTGGAAACATACCAGCCAAAGTGCATTGAAACTTGCTTGAAATGACTCATTTTTAAAAGGCTTCTTGTGTTTCACAATCGAACGCAATTATGATAAATTATATGATTTTCCTAATGAAAATGTGAAGTCCTATGTGTCAATATAGGATCGATGTATACATACATGATTATTACAATCTATTGATAGTCAAAGCAAATGAATACGAATCAATAAAGTATTTCTGAGTAAAAAACAAAACAGAACAGTAAATTTGATGGTGTTGTTCATTAAAGTTGGTTAAGAAGAATAAGAGAGGAAGTAATTTCGGGACTTTAGGATGATTGATTTATGATATTGTGACCCTGCACCTCAAAACAAACAAAAAGTCGCCAGACAAGAATTTTTAGTTGAGACCATATTCTGAAAGAGCAGACTTTAAGCTTTAAAATGATGTATAACTCAAATCAAATGGACTCTTCTAACCTATCTTAATATTGGAAAGAAAGCACAAACTCAGGAAAAGTGTGAACTGAGAAAAGAGGCTCTGAAGTACAGTTTCTATTCAAGCGCTTTATCTTTACCAAACCGTGCTGGCTGTGCGATGAATGGGACAAAAAACAGGAAGTAAACCACCAGAGTAACAACAATGAAGGGATTATCAGATTAAACTGAAATTGAGCATGCCTCATCGACACATTCTGTCCATAATTAATGCCAGCTTTCAAAGCAACAGCACTATCTTTTCAAAAGTTATTGGAGTTGAAAGTGAAGAGTGTGGACAAGTTTTTTTCAGAAATCAAAAAGGGATTCTAAAGACACACCTAATCACACTATTCTACCAAAAATGTTTAAGATAAACTGCTAAAAAACACACTTTCCCGCCCGTTTTATGATACCAAATTTTAGCATAATGTAAAAGAAGACCCGCTCTTTCAGAAAATATGAAAAAGTCAAGTTCGGCTAGGTTGACCCATTTCACTTATTTTCAGTCCTCATGCAAAATCAGTGTGTGCGACTTTATGTTCGTTTTGAGGTGCACGGTCACATATGTTATGTATATTTCAGTAATGTGTGCATGGGCATAATGTATGGGGGATTTTAGGAACACACTGATATATCATCAATAATTATAAGATATAAATGCATATGGGGCATCTATTATTATGATAAGATAATTATATAATCAACTAGCAGCACCCGTGGAAATCCACGGGTCTGAGGGGTTTTATTCTTTTTTCTCATACGATTTTGCACATTTTTATTGAAGAAATAAAAAGAAAAGTCTTCTCATCCTTTCGTTAATTGTGCTGTCTTCCAAATGACCACCCTTCCCAGAAATTTAATAATACAGCTGTACATTTTTGTAGTATGTGCCCGGCGATCCGGTTCATTGGTAGGGATAATTCCCGCCACTACTTGCTTTCATTATAGATCTTGAGTTTCGAGGGGTTATTTGCACCCGTTGAAGTCCAACAGTTGTCTTGTTGCCCCTCACCCCCCCCCCCCCCCCCCCCACACACACACACACATTTCCACCTCCGCAGGGCAAAAAACAAAAACATTCAGGGAAAATTACCAAAAACGCAAATGAGATTCCCCGAAAGTTCTGCCCAAAGATTGTTCCCGTCGAAACGGGAAGATATTAACACTATGACTTTGATTACCCCCTGCTCTTGCATCCACGCAGGCACCCACGGCTGGTCTCAAGGCCTCGGTTTGTTTGTTTGGGTTTTTTTTTCATATTTCTTTTCCCCATGTTATGAGAGAAAAATAAAATATTTTCGTCTTCATTTGCTCCCCCTTTTTGTTTTTAATCACCAAAACTTGGCTTGATATAATATCATAGAACCATCATCTGCTTCAGACTGTATACATTATCATAATTAATATTAGGCCTACAATTATTGCTCCCATTATTATTATTATTATCATCATCATTATCATTATTATCATTATTATCATTATTATCAGGCACCCGTGGGAGTAGGGTCTCACGACCTCGTATTTTTTTCTTTCATATTTTTTCCCATGTTAGGGAAGAAAGGAGAATATATATTCGTCTTCATTTGCTCCCTCTTTTTTTTTTTGTCACCAAAACTTGGTTTGATAGATCATAGAACCACACATTCTATTTCCACTTGTAATTTTAAAAATAGGCGGTCGGCAAAGCGAGGTTTTCCCCTACGTCCGCTCATCTTATGAATATGTATGATTACAGCAGCTCTGCAGTAAACGAATGGACACAGCAGCGCGTGTAATCTGATATGGAAGGGTACGACGATCGGCAAATATATTTATAACAGTCTGCGTACAATGACATCGGACTTGAGAGCAAACGGCGAGCAAACTAAATGACGTACCTGAGCTGCATAGTATTCTGCAGTTGTGCAAAATACAATTAGATAACAACGTTCGTTGTTTTCATTTTGGGGACGCCAATGGCGAACTGTACGTAAATGCCCTTGTAGTTCATATCACGCCATGGTCAATACATTACATACACGTAACAGGCGGAGGCAAAGGTACACCACAGAACTATACACACAGTGTAGAGTGTGTAGAGTTTTGTGAGGTACATTGTGTGTGTGCGTGCGCGTCCGCCGGAAGATGTCAGAGATTTCGCTGCATCCATCATCTTTAGTATCCCACTGTCTCTGCAAGCTAATAGATGAACGGTCGAGAAAGCAGGAGTCCAGCGCAGGTTCGGTGAATATTAAAACGCTCGGCTCTTTCGTCACGCACAAAAATGCATTATGCATCTATCTAATTAATTTTTCTTTTTCGTCCTCGACGTCGACACGGAGGAGGAGCGGGGACGGAACCCGCGCCATTCGATGCAGGATACTCTCCTGCGGCCGACGGTACCGGTCGCAGCTGCCCGGAGCCGACGGCTCGGGAGGAGATAGAAAAACCATCAACGCCGGAATAAAACAGGAAATACATAAGGCCGCGAAAACAACAACAACTTCGAGTATTATAATAGTAGATAATGTCTTGTTAGTCAATCTATAAGGGCAGTAAACATGATGCAGGGTGCCCTCTACATAAGCGTATTCTATCTTGTCCCCAGAACCTGTACGGTAAAAATAAATCATATTGTTGTGTTTTGTTTTGTTTCTTATTTGTACATGTTCGTTCAAAAAAAAAATCCATTAAATCTCCGTCCGGTTGTGTGTGTGTGTGTGTGTGTGTGTGTGTTTGAAAGCGAGGGGGGGGGGGGGAGGGCAGAGGGGGCACTTGACGCCCCCCACCCCCCTATATATTTTTTGTTGAAGGGAGGGGGGGGGGGGGGCAAAAGGACTTCCCCCAAGTGCCCCCTGTATCAAATTGATAAATTATTTAAGATCAAAATGAACAATAAAGGCGCTTTTCTCCTCTGAAAGTTATCAATTTCATAAGTGAAAATGCGATTTTTTTTTCGCCCATAACGGGGCAAATAATTCACTAACAATATACATTATTATATCTTTACACTAATATTTACTCATCAAGAGTAGATTTAGTATATGTGACCCGCTACAACAAAATGATCCTAAAGTCGGGCGAGGTCGATTATTTGAAAATTGCATGATATAATCCCCTAATCTTTCTGCTTTAAATTGATATATAACACCTTTTATAAAAATAATCGGCTGCGGAGATATCGATGTTTAAAAGAGAGCATGTCGAGACGTCTGGAAAATCACTGTTCCGAGAAAAGCGCCCTAAAAGTCTTCCTTTCGACGCAATCGCGATCAAGGGACACGCAAGTCAGTTTTCACCTCTGGACAATAGAAGGTAAGCCCTAGCAACCCCCGAATAGTTCATTCAAGCACATCAGCGTCGGCAGTCTCCTCACCAACCAATCAGTGACCAGGATGTGAGAAGCGGCTGAGCATAGCCCACCCCGCCCGCACGCACCAGTCGACTGGGCAGTGTGCGAGCTTCACGCTTCGGTTAACAGCAAGCAGCAAACTGACCAATGAGATCACTGTGGTCGTTGTTAGGGGCGGAACCTATTTGTGGCGCTCAATCCAAATTTTCGAACCAGTTTCTGCTTCATTGAAACGCCAAAAAAACATGGCTCAGAAAAACGCTATTTTTTGGTCTTTCCTTTGATCATTTTGCTTCAAAATTTCGACAGATAATAGAAGACATGTTAGAATCCAATAATATATTAAAATCAGAAAATCGTAAGTTTTGACCAATTTTAATGCTCTGACTTCAAACTCGATTTTCACGGCTTCGACCGTGCGCGACTTTAGGACCTTTTTGTTGTAGCGGGTCACATATAGATGGTAGCCTCGCGTCCTCTAGTGTGCCCCCTGAACATACCTTCAGTAAACCTTACATTTTTCCTCTTCCTCTATAATTCTATACTGATGAGAACAAATTGTATTGTTCGAACAAGGCGATCACGTTTAAGCTTTTAATGAATGTATTTCAGGCGAATGGCAAATTGAAAATCATAGTTCTTCGCAGTGATTTTTTTTACTATGTTTAATTTCCTAGAAATTTGATTTCAAATGATCCGTAAACGCGATTTTTTTTTTTTTTTAAGTCACTACCCTGGGAGGGTGCATCCCCTTCCCACACCCTCCCCCGCTCGGTCGCTTCGATCCCTCGCCGAGGATCTCACACCGTCACCTAATGTACCCCAGAATGTTGTAATCATAGTCCTTCACAGTGATTTTTTCACTATGTTTAATTCTTTAGAAATTCGCTTTTAGATGCTCTACAAACGCGAATTTTGTACTTTGTTTTTATTTTTTATTTTGCTTCTTTTTATTTTGCACCAGGGGAAAAAAGATAAATATATTGGAAAAATAAAATCGTACCCCGGGCTCTGGCAGCACTGATTTTATACATATCTATTTACAGTTTTTACTATTTATCGACTGTACTGTATCCGTACGGTACGGAGCACTTTTTGCGTGTTCGTGTACGTATGCTACTACAAGGATGTAGGGTTTATGTATAGCACTTTACTTCTGACCAATCCAAATTGAGAATGCGAGCCTATTAAAGTGCGGGCCTTAGCCTTACAAAGCTTCTGCAGGGGCAAGCACACTTTGATTTTGGCCCCCTCCAAATAATGAGTAATTCCCGACATGAAGAAATTTTCTTGTTTTTTTGACAGAAAAAAACAGTTCCCCATTAAACTATTGCAAGGGTAAGCATATCGTTTGCTCCCCTCCCCACATGATTATAATTCCCAAGATGAGAAGATTTTCATGCATTTTTGTGATAAAAAAGGAAGGAGCTACCCCCTCCAACACCCTCCCCCCGTCAAGTTCCATGTATTATTATATGCCTACACAATGATGTTGCACAGGTGGAAACAAGGGCTGAGATGCCGCGAGTTAGTGAAGCAGTTATCTTTTTCATTTTTGTACTCTGTTTTTATTTTTTATTTTGCTTTTTTTTTATTTTGCACCAGGGAAAAAAAAAACTAAATATATTGGAAAAATAAAATCGTACCCCGGGCTCTGGCAGCACTAAATCTATTCATATCTATTTACAGTTTTTACTATTTATCGACTGTACTGTATCCGTACGGTACGGAGCACTTTTTGCGTGTTCGTGTAGGTATGCTACTACAAGGATGTAGGGTCTATGTATAGCATTTTACTTCTGACCAATCCAAATTGAGAATGCGAGCCTATTAAAGTGCGAGCCTTAGCCTCACAAAGATTTTGCAGGGGCAAGCACACTATGATTTTGGCCCCCTCCCAATAATGAGTAATTCCCGACATAAAGAAATTTTCTTGTTTTTTGACAGAAAAAAACAGTTCCCCATAAAACTATAAAGCATATCGTTTGCTCCCCTCCCCACATGATTATAATTCCCAAGATGAGAAGATTGTCATGCATTTTTGTGATAAAAAAGGAAGGAGCTACCCTTCCAACACCCTCCTCCCCCCCCCCTCCCGTCAAGTTCCATGTATTATTAAATGCCTACACAGTGATGTTGCACACGTGGAAACAAGGGCTGAGATGCCGCGAGTTAGTCAAGCAGTTATCTTTTTCATTTTTTTTATAGAAAAAACCCAAAATTCACCAGAAGTGTGCACTAGAACGTTGAATTTCAGGTCTGAAAATGCAAAATCTCCCTGTCGTGGGAGGGGGATACTCTCCCCCGTTCGGTTGCTCTGCTCCCTCGCGCATAAATGCTATATTCTACCTTCAAGTTTTGAAAACGGATCGATGCTGCTGGAATGGATTATAAATAAAAGGTTCATCATTGATTACTGTGACAAATTTATTATTAGGAGAAATTTCTTTTCAAGAGCGGTCCATATAGTATTCACTAAAAATCACGATACCAATTAACAGCCACATACTTTGTGTCTGGAACATACCAACCAAAGTTCATTGAGACTTACTTGAATTGACTCATTTTTACACGGCTTCTTGTGTTTCATGGTCGAACGCAATACATTATATATTTTTTTTCTAAGTCCTAATTAATTATATGTCAATGCAGGATTATGTGTTATATAATATATGTATACATATATGATTATTACAATCTATTGATAGTCAATACAAATGAATACAAATCAATAAAGTATTTCTGAGTAAAAAAAAAAGAAAACAGAACAGTAAATGTGATGGTGTTGTTCATTAAAGTTGGTTAAGAAGATTAAGAGAGGAAGTGATTTGGGGACTTAACGGGATGATCAATTTCTATGTTATCTATATTTTAGTAATGTGTGTATGGGCATAATGTATGGGGGATTTTAGGAACACACTGATATATCATCAATAATTATAAGATATAAATGTATATGGGGCATTTATTGTAATTATAAGATATATAATCAATCATTTCTTGTTAGTCAATCTATAAGGGCAGCAAACATGTTGCAGGTTGCCCTCTACATAAGCGTATTCTATTTTGTCCCCAGAACCTGTATGGTAACAAAAAAGAAAAAAAATATATATATATGTATCATATCGTTGTGTTTTGTTTTGTTTCTTATTTGTACATGTTCGTTCAAAAAAAATCCCTTAAATCTCCCTCCATGTGTGTGTGTGTGTGCTTGGAAGCGAGGGGGGGGGGGGAGGACAGAGGGGGCACTTGCCCCTCCCCCCCCCCTAGTTATTTTTTGTTGGGGGGGGGGGGGGCAAAAGGACTTTCCCCAAGTGCCCCCTGTATCAAATAATTCATCAATTTTTTAAAGACCAAAATGAACAACAAAGGCGCTTTTCTCCTCTGAAAGTTATCAATTTCAAAACTGAACTTCAATGCCATTTTTTCGCCCATAACGGGGCAAATAATTCACTAACAATATACATTATTATATCTATACACTAATATATACTAATCATGAGTAGATTTAGTATGTAGATGGTAGCCTCGCGTCCTCGAGTGTGCCCCCTGAAACGTACCTTTAGTAAACCTTATATTTTTCCTCTTCTTCTATAATTCTATACTGATGAGAACATTTAATTGTATTGTTCGAACAAGGCGATCACGTTTAAGCTTTTAATGAATGCATTTCAGGCGAATGGCAAATTGGAAATCACAGGCCTTCGCAGTGACTTTTTCCTACTATGTTTAATTTCCCAGAAATTTGATTTCAAATGCTCCGTAAAGGCGACTTTTTTTTTTAAGTCACTACCCTGGGAGGGTGCATCCCCCTCCCACACCCTCCCCCGCTCGGTCGCTTCGATCCCTCGCCGAGGATCTCACACCGTCACATAATGTACCCCCGTATGTTATAATCATAGTCTTTCACAGTGATTTTTTCACTATGTTTAATTCTCTAGGAATTCGCTTTTAGATGCTCTACAAACGCGAATTATGTACTCTGTTTTAATTTTTTAATTTTTTAATTTTGTTATTTTTTTTTCACCAGGGACAAAAACAAAATATCTTGAAAAAATAAAATCGTACCCCGTGCTCTGGCAGAACTTATTTTATACATATCTATTTACAGTTTTGACTATTTATCGACTGTACTGTATCCGTACGGTACGGAGCACTTTCTGCGTGTTCGTGTACGTATGCTACTACAAGGATGTAGGGTCTATGTATAGCACTTTACTTGTGACCAATCCAAATTGAGAATGCGAGCCTAAGTGCGAGCCTTAGCCTCATAAAGATTCTGCAGGGGCAAGCACACTATGATTTTGGCCCCCTCCCAATAATGAGTAATTCTCGACACGAAAAATTTTCTTGCTTTTTTGACAGAAAAACAGTTCCCCATAAAACTATTGCAAGGGTAAGCATATCGTTTGCCCCCTTCCCCACAAAATCATAATTCCCAAGATGAGAAGATTTTCATGCATTTTTGTGATAAAAAAGGAAGGAGCTACCCCCTCCAACACCCTCCCCCCGTCAAGTTCCATGTATTATTAAATGCCTACACAATGATTCCATTCCTCGACTTCCATGGGGAAGGACGTGTGTTAGTAGTGCTCTCCGACCGACGGCCACCGCCCTTCCTTTTACGTTTGGAATGCAGGCATTACTCTACTGACAACGTAACTTATGGATTAACAGAACTGCATTTCTGTTACCTCCTAGTTTTGATAGTCCACATAGGGAAGAACTCATCACTTTCTGCGAACTTTCATTCATTTATTTGAACTTCTATTTGTTACGTTCACTTCAACATGGCGGACCGCCCTGACCGCATGCCCACCCGTTCTTCACGCCCGAAGGAGAGGCCTAGGGCACCGCATGCCGCCCAGCCCGTCCAGCCCACGAGTGATAGCAGTTCCCACACTGATACCACTGAATCGCCAAATGGTGATTCCAACCTAACTATAGCTGACATTCAACGGTCTATTTCCCGCTCATCCGCTTCAGTCTGCGAGAAACTGGACGCCCTGAAGCTAGAAGTTAATGCAATAAATGGCAAGCTCTCGGAATTGGAAGCCTCGGTTTCTATGAACACTGACAAAATCATCGAAATTGAACAGAGGAATCTTCCAGATATTGTTAACAAGATGGCGGACGAGATCTCCAAACTCAACGATAAGTTGACCGCTATGGAAATTCATGGCCGACGGAGTAACCTCCTATTCTACGGAGTAACGGAATCACCAAATGAGCAAATTGATCGGGTTCTTCACGATGTCTTCATTTATCTCGGGATCAGCGCGACCGATGCTGATGGCATCCAGCTAGCTAACGCTCATCGACTTCCTCGCCGCGACTTCGGTTCCAACCAGGCCACTGGTGGCCCATCCCGCGACCCTCCCCCGAGAGCTATCATCGCCAGATTTGTGTTTATGCGCGACAGGAACCTTGTTCTCAACGCGTTCGATACACAGCAGCGTCAACCGCGGGCTAGCGATGACCTAGGAACCCCCAACCGCAGAATTACCGTGCGTACAGATCTACCGCCCAATCTGAAAGCTCGGAGAGGTGAGCTTGCGAAGATTGCCTACGACCTCCGAAAGCAGAAAGGAGTCTCCACAAAAATACTACTCGCGGGAACCAAGGTTGTACTAAAATGGAAAGAAATAGCTGCTACAGACTGGAATCTATACCATGAGTAATATCCTTTCACTTTTTGTTTTTCTTCTTCATCCATGTATTTAGTAGACCTAAATAAACTCTGCTACTACTGAAACCAGTTTCCTAATCTAATACGTGACAGTGTAATGGCAATTGTTTTATATTATTGGCTAGTCGAATAAAATGTAATCAAAGGTGATGATACATTTGTCATATTTACAGGAGCGAAAAGGGAAAAGAGCCGAATTACATTTTCTTACTGATATAGGCATCATATTTACTCATTTTGATGTTCTACCGACACATGTATCAATTCCTGTCGGAGAAGTAGACCAACTGCCATGTTGATTAGAAGCAGGGTTTTATAGCTGGTTTGGCGGCTGAGCTGCGACTCAGTGTATTGTGTGTGGGTCAGGAGGCTCTCCCCCGGGTAATATACGCAACGATTCACAAAAGCTTAATTATTTTACCCCTATCCTTGAGTGTGTTCATTTCCTATTTTGCTTCTCTCATAGAGGAAAGACTGTTATAACATCTTCAAGATATTTTGTTCCTTTTTTTTTGGGGGGGGGGGGGAGGGGCAGACAACATTATATCGTAAGCTGGTACGTAAAACCAATGCTATGTTCTCTTTTTTTACTGTCACTATAAACACCAGCAAGATATGTACTAAATTCACTAAATGTTATCTGTTTATAAGAGTATGTCTTTCTTTAAAGGTTATTCTGGCATATGATTCAGATAAATGCATTATTTTTGTTATCAACAGGAGGATCATAAAACTACATTATGTATTTTTATAATATAGACAGTTATACTGCTGCCTGTTTTTTTTTCTCTCTCTCCACAACTTTCTCAGATGTGTTCTGATTTATAATGGTTGATTGGGGGGAACGCCAGAATGGAGTGCATCTTTCTTTTAAATATACATACTGTATATTTTTTTCATGAATTCTGAAGTACTCACTCCATGCTTTACTACAAACTTACGGTATAATGCAAAAGGACCCTTTTTGAGGGGTTTTGGTATATTCATTTTCTATGATGCAGTGTACTTTACTTAATGAACCTTATCTTTAACTACACCAACTCAATTTTAAACTCAGTTCATGGACCAAGCTTAAGTCTGCAATTATTGTAAATTGTATCAGGGAGGGGAGGGTGGGTTGGCAGTCGATATCTCATGACTCTAAGAAATGTATAGTTTGACATTTTTTGTCAGTGATGACAGTGATGTGCTCTAAGATAGAGCCAGTGTTGTACATGCTTATTTTTCTTTTGTTTGTTTTTGCGTTTCTGTCTAAATGTTACATTTTCGTATTTATTAGCAATGCCAAGTGTGCATGTCTGCTCTTAGGGAAGGTCACATGTTCGCAATTCTTAATTGAACCTACAGAAATGTTATTCGCACCAGTTGAATCTATGTATCCACTGTATCCGTTGTATACATTGTTTCACGCGTTATCCAATCGAGTGACACATTCCATTCGTGTTTGCAGAACCCCAGTACTTTTTATTCGCTCACTCGCTATTTGCACTTCCGAATTCCATGCGTTGATGCTGGTGTATTTTTCCCCGACATTGGGAAAAACATGTTTTCCCAATGTCGGCAATAGCTACTCAGGTGCATACATGTCCCCAGGACAAATATTATACCGTGTCTTTTACCACCATGTATCTTGGTCAATGGCAATATGTCATGTTTAGTATTCCTGCTCATTTTGTCACATTTCTCAACGAAAATACTGTGGAAAATAGGATGATTTGCATAGAGTTTTATCCCAGTGAATATGAATGATACTCTTGCAGATGTTCAGTTATCGGAAGGTGGAAGTTCCATAACCACCACAAATAATGAGAACGATGATAATTTTGCTTCTAAAATGTTCTTAACTACAGAATCTGATGAATTAAAACTAGATTTTGATCTCAATGACATTCCAGCATATATGTTTTCTGCAAATTACTGCTCAGAAAAAGATCTCATTTCATCATCCCATTCTGACCCAAATCAACTTTTCATTTCTCATTTTAATATAAGGAGTTTAAACCAACATTTTGATCAATTTCTTTTATTCATTGATGAACTACGATTTACTCATGGTGTCATCGGCCTCAGTGAAACATGGTTACAGGAGAAGTCACCTTCCTCCTTGTTTCACATTGATCAATTTAAACTTATAACAAACAATAGATTATGTAAGAAAGGAGGTGGAGTTGGTTTTTATGTCACAGAAAATTTAAACCATCGGTTATTAGAGGAGTTCAGTTTTATGACAGAATTTTTTGAAAGTATTTTCATCGAGATAAAAGTACCAAATAAAGGAAATGTAATTGTCGGGGAAATTTACAGGCCACCAAATTCGAATTTAACTGAGTTCGTTGAATTACTCGATGGCATTTTGTTGAACCAGTATTTCAGAATTAATCATGTTTTCTTATGGGTGATTTTAATTTAAATCTTTTAAACTACGATAACCATAATTGTCAAGAATTTCTCAATGAAATGCTGTCTAAGTCTTTCATTCCTCTTATAAGAAAACCTACAAGAATCACTGATATTTCTTCTACTTTAATCGATAATATATTCGTTAACAAGTTATCTTCTCCTATTTCACCTGGTATTGTGGTTACTGATATCTCTGATCATTCCTGTGTATGCACTTATTGGTAACGTTGACACTCTGACAGAAAGTGTGCACAACACTTCCGGTTTTCGTGTGATGTCAGACTCAAATATTAACAGGCTTAGAGAAAAGTTAAAACTCGTTGATTGGTCGATTGTTTATAATCAAAATGACGTAAACTTATCATTTGATATTTTCATAGATATTTTCATTACTCAGCTCAATACTGTTATCCCTTGTCGTAAATGTTTTAAATCAAATCATAAAAAAGTACCTCGGCAGCCATGGGTTACTAAATCACTTTTAAAATCCATTAATAAGAAAAATAAACTGTTTCGTAAATATCGTAAAGTACCCATTGTTATGAATAAGTCCCGATATACTCGGTATCGTAATATCCTTACTTCTTCATTACGGTTAGCCAAACGGATGTATTTCATGAATCAATTCGATAAATGCAAATATGATGTGAAGGGTACGTGGAGGGTGATAAATCAGGCGTTGAAATGTAATACTGACAATAATGCGCCTAGTTATGTTCAAGAGGATGATGTTCGTATTGACGACCCCATAGACATAGCTGAAGTTTTTAATGATTACTTTGTACACATTGGCCCAAATCTGGCTGACAAAATCCCTTCAGCGCACCAGGAATTTCACTCTTTTCTGGATAATAGGAATGTGGCATCTTTATTTTTTGTACCGATTGTTGAAGATGAAATAATAAAGATTGTTGATAGATTAAATAACAAAAAAAGTTCGGGATACGATGGAATCACAAATTTTTTGGTAAAGAACGTGATTCATGAAATAATTTCACCCCTTACTTTTATTTTGAATCAATCCTTATCTAGTGGTAAAGTTCCTTGTAAAATGAAAGTAGCCAGAGTTGTTCCCATTTTTAAAAAAAGGGCGAAAAGATTTTGTTAGTAATTATCGTCCTATTTCCCTTTTAACTTCCTTTTCAAAGATACTCGAAAGACTTGTGTATAAACGTACCCTTAATTTTCTTCTTCAGTCAAAAATATTTACTGATTCTCAATTTGGATTTCGCAAAAACATAGTACAACTCACGCATTACTCAAGTTTATTGATAAGATAGCTAATGCTATAGATGATATATCTCATACTGTTGGTGTTTTTCTTGACTTTTCAAAGGCGCTTGATACAATAGATCATGATATTTTACTTTATAAATTAAATCATTACGGAATTCGGGGTAAGGCGCTAGAATGGTTTTCTGATTATCTGACAAATAGAAAACAATTTGTAAGTATCCACGGTCACGATTCCCAACCTAAGTTAATTTCTTGCGGGGTTCCTCAGGGTTCCCTGTTAGGTCCACTTCTTTTCATTTTGTATATCAACGATATTCAGAACTCATCTAAGATCCTTTCCTTCGTTTGTTTTGCAGACGATACAAATTTGTTCTTTTCTCATCCAAATCCTGATGAACTTATAAACATAATAAATGAAGAACTTGTTTCTGTTCAATCTTGGATTTTTGCAAACAAACTTTCCTTAAACCTTGAAAAAACTCATTATATTTTGTTTAGTAATTCCCCACCTGTACTACCTATTTCTGTCAAGATCAACAACATTGATTTGTCACAGGTCAACAGCACAAAATTCTTGGGTCTTTACATTGATAGTGATTTATCTTGGAGAACCCATGTTGGTTATGTAAGTAGAATTATTGCTAGAAATACAGGGGTTCTAAACAAACTTAGTTATTATTTTCCATGTAATATTCTACAGAGTATATATTCAACTTTGATATCTCCCTATCTTAATTATGGGATTCTGGCGTGGGGAAATGCTTCTAAAAATCTTATCGATTTGTTATTTATTGTGCAAAAACGCGCTATTAGAATTGTAAACCACGCTGGATACTTATCGCATACGAATGAACTTTTTATAAGCAATAAAATTTTGAAAATTCCTGAGTTATTTTCTTACAACGTTTGCCTGTTTATGTTTCAATTCTCAACTGGCCAATTACCAGATGCATTTTCCAAAATGTTCACAAGAAACTATACAGTTCATGATTATCCAACCCGCCAACGTTATGCGTATCACCTTCCACGTACCCGAACAATTTTTGCGAAAAAAACTATCATGTTCACTGGACCTAAGTACTGGAATGAACTCCCTACGGAACTTACAAGCTGCACCACTTTAACCTCATTCAAACGAAAATTAAAACAATATCTTTTGAGCAGCTACGGCATGCATATTGTATAGTACTTGTTGCTCAGTATTTCCTCCCTTGTCTATCTCATTTATCTTCTAGTAGTAGTCCGACGGGATCCTAACCATGTACATTATTATTCTTCGATCAGTTTGCCTGTTGCGCTCTCTAAGTTTTTGTTACACTCGATTGTTGGAATTCTTGCGCGTGGCAGCTGTCTGTTACCATGGTCACACGGCCTGCATGGTTTAGGACCCCGCTGGAATTTGACACCTGAGCTCCATTGTCCTTGTGCGTATATTTTATATTCACGACAAAATTCTTTTAGCCCACCTTCCATTTATGTATTTATGCCAATTGTTACGTCATCATCTATACCTCCACACCCACTTAAATCCTTACAATCTCAGTCGTTGTTCTCTCAATGTCCTTACTTGTAGTAGGTTATAGTTGCAACATGTGACCTTTCAGTGTTTTATTCTGTATTTTATATAGCAACATTTGATTTGATCTTGTTCGTTTTAATCGGATCCCCCAATTATAGTATGGTCTAAAAATATCTGTACTTCCCCTGCTTCCCCTAATCTGATTTTACCACGGGACCTGCGGCTCTATACAAGCTTGCTTTTACGCAGGCCCCATCATATTTTTTTCGCATTATGATCTCAGTTTAACTCGCATGTATACAGACCTTGTGTATACCAAGACAAACTTTTGAACATTCCGGTGAAGTTCTATTTTGAATTATGTTCTGTATAGATTTCGTATCAATTTATTTTATATTGTGATATATGTGAGAAATATGAAAATAAATTGAAATGAAAATGAAATGAAATGAAATGATGTTGCACAAGTGGAAACAAGGGCTGAGATGCCGCGAGTTAGTCAGGCATTTTCATTTTTTTTTAATAGAAAAAAAAACCCAAAATTCACCAGAAGTGTGCACTAGAACGTTGAATTTCAGGTCTGAAAATGCAAAATCTCCCTGTCGTGGGAGGGGGATACTCTCCCCCGTTCGGTTGCTCTGCTCCCTCGCGCATAAATGTTATATTCTACCTTCAAGTTTTGAAAACGGATCGATGCTGCTGGAATGGATTATAAATAAAAGGTTCATCATTGATTAGATTACTGTGACAAATTTATTATTAGGAGAAATTTCTTTTAAAGAGCGGTCCATATAGTATTCACTAAAAATCACGATACCAATTAACAGCCACATACTTTGTGTCTGGAAACATACCAACCAAAGTTCATTGAGACTTACTTGAATTGACTAATTTTTACACGGCTTCTTGTGTTTCATGGTCGAACGCAATACATTATATATTTTTTTTCTAAGTCCTAATTAATTATATGTCAATGCAGGATTATGTGTTATATAATATATGTATACATATATGATTATTACAATCTATTGATAGTCAATACAAATGAATACGAATCAATAAAGTATTTCTGAGTAAAAAAACAAAACAGAACAGTAAATGTGATGGTGTTGTTCATTAAAGTTGGTTAAGAAGATTAAGAGAGGAAGTGATTTGGGGACTTAACGGGATGATCAATTTCTATGTTATCTATATTTTAGTAATGTGTGTATGGGCATAATGTATGGGGGATTTTAGGAACACACTGATATATAATCAATAATTATAAGATATAAATGTATATGGGGCATTTATTGTAATTATAAGATATATAATCAATCATTTCTTGTTAGTCAATCTATAAGGGCAGCAAACATGTTGCAGGTTGCCCTCTACATAAGCGTATTCTATTTTGTCCCCAGAACCTGTACGGTAAAAAAAAAAATAAAAAAAAAAATAAAAAAAAAAATAAAAAAAAATAATATATATATGTATATATATCATATTGTTGTGTTTTGTTTTGTTTCTTATTTCTACATGTTCGTTCAAAAAAAAATCCCTTAAATCTCCCTCCATGTGTGTGTGTGTGTGTGTGTGTGTGTGCTTGGAAGCGAGGGGGGGGGGGGGAGGACAGAGGGGGCACTTGCCCCTCCCCCCCCCCCCTAGTTATTTTTTGTTGGGGGGGGGGGGGGCAAAAGGACTTCCCCCAAGTGCCCCCTGTATCAAATAATTCATCAATTTTTTAAAGACCAAAATGAACAACAAAGGCGCTTTTCTCCTCTGAAAGTTATCAATTTCATAACTGAACTTCAATGCCATTTTTTCGCCCATAACGGGGCAAATAATTCACTAACAATATACAGTATTATATCTATACACTAATATATACTAATCATGAGTAGATTTAGTATGTAGATGGTAGCCTCGCGTCCTCGAGTGTGCCCCCTGAAACGTACCTTTAGTAAACCTTATATTTTTCCTCTTCTTCTATAATTCTATACTGATGAGAACATTTAATTGTATTGTTCGAACAAGGCGATCACGTTTAAGCTTTTAATGAATGCATTTCAGGCGAATGGCAAATTGGAAATCACAGTCCTTCGCAGTGATTTTTTCTACTATGTTTAATTTCCCAGAAATTTGATTTCAAATGCTCCGTAAACGCGACTTTTTTTTTAAAGTCACTACCCTGGGAGGGTGCATCCCCCTCCCACACCCTCCCCCGCTCGGTCGCTTCGATCCCTCGCCGAGGATCTCACACCGTCACATAATGTACCCCCGTATGTTATAATCATAGTCCTTCACAGTGATTTTTTCACTATGTTTAATTATCTAGGAATTCGCTTTTAGATGCTCTACAAACGCGAATTATGTACTCTGTTTTAATTTTTTAATTTTTTAATTTTGTTATTTCTTTTTTCACCAGGGACAAAAACAAAATATCTTGAAAAAATAAAATCGTACCCCGTGCTCTGGCAGCACTTATTTTATACATATCTATTTACAGTTTTGACTATTTATCGACTGTACTGTATCCGTACGGTACGGAGCACTTTTTGCGTGTTCGTGTACGTATGCTACTACAAGGATGTAGGGTCTATGTATAGCACTTTACTTGTGACCAATCCATACTGAGAATGCGAGCCTAAGTGCGAGCCTTAAGGCCGTGTCACACCATAACGCGGGCTTGTGGCGAGGAGGTAGTTTCCAGCACGTAGAAGATTTTCAGCGGCCGAACAAGAATGTTTGCAATGTTCATTCATGCCTTGTCAAACCGTACGGGGGAACTTCTGCGGCTTGACTTGCGGGGAAACAAATTTACTCCCCGGAGCTCTCCGCAGTTGGTCCGCACCTGACAGTATCTAGCGCGTAGTTGCCCGGAGGTGCTCACGCAAGTCCGATTTAACCGCAGCCAAGTTTTGAGCATGACCAAAACTTTTTCCGGGGTAGTCGCGGGAATGCCCGTAGAGGTCCACGCAGAACGCCAGTAGGAGACCCTTAGCGGCAGTACTTCCCAGGCAATTCCAACGCAGGTACTTCGCAGTCCCGTATGCAGCCAAGATAATGAAATTCTGTGAGATTTCAGCCATTCCATTAGAGGAATTCCTTCACTAAGTTGTCAGCCCCCACGCGACTGGTACAAAGGTCACACAGTATACTCGCAAGTATAACGCGTCCAGCAAGTAAGACACATGCGCTGACTCGCACAAATCCTTTTCCGCCCTCAGGAATGTTCGGTATGCTAGAAAATCCCTACACGTAACAAGCCCGAGTAGCTTGCCCGGAAAGGTGTGACAGGGCCTAAACACGGTTGCGGGTAAAAAAATATGCGTGCGCACCTCCGGGCGACTACTTTCGAGATACATGTTAGGTACTGTCATGTGCGGATATCTACGGGGACCTCCGGGTAGTCAAAATTGTTCTTTGCAAGTCGCACGCAAGGCTGGTGTGACACGGCCTTTAGCCTCATAAAGATTCTGCAGAGGCAAGCACACTATGATTCTGGCCCCCTCCTAATAATGAGTAATTCACGACATGAAAAATTTTCTTGCTTTTTTGACAGAACAAAACAGTTCCCCATAAAACTATTGCAAGGGTAAGCATATCGTTTGCTCCCCATCCCACATAATTATAATTCCCAAGATGAGAAGATTTTCTTGCATTTTTGTGATAAGAAAGGAAGGAGCTACCCCCTCCAACCCCTCCCCCGTCAAGTTCAATGTATTATTAAATGCCTACACAATGATGTTGCACACGTGGAAACAAGGGCTGAGATGCCGCGAGTTAGTGAAGCAGTTATCTTTTCAATTTTTTTTTTTTTATATATTTTGTCTGGAAACATACCAGCCAAAGTTCATTGAGACTTGCTTGAAATGACTCATTTCTAAAAGGCTTCTTGTGTTTCATGGTCGAACGCAATTATGATACATTATACAATTTTTCTAATGAAAATGTGAAGTCCTATGTGTCAATATAGGATCGATGTATACATACATGATTATTACAATCTATTGATAGTCAAAACAAATGAATACGAATCAATAAAGTATTTCTGAGTAAAAAACAAAACACAACAGTAAATTTGATGGTGTTGTTCATTGAAGTTGGTGAAGAAGAATAAGAGAGGAAGTGATTTCGGGACTTTAGGATGATTAATTTATGATATGTTATCTATATTTTAGTAATGTGTGTATGGGCATAATGTATGGGGGATTTTAGTAACACACTGATATATCATCAATAATTGTAAGACATAAATGTATATGGAGCATTTATTATTATGATAAGATATATAATCAATAATATCTTGTTAGTCAATCTATAAAGGCAGTAAACATGTTGCAGGATGCCCTCTACATAAGCGTATTCTATCTTGTCCCCAGAACCTGTACGGTAAAAAAAAAAAATCATATTGTTGTGTTTTGTTTTGTTTCTCATTTGTACATGTTCGTTCAAAAAAAATTGCCCCAATTGCCCCCTGTATCAAATAATTGATCAATTTTTTAAAGAACAAAATGAACAACAAAGGGGCTTTTCTCCTCTGAAAGTTATCAATTTCATAACTGAAAATGCGATTTTTTTTTTCGCCCATAACGGGGCAAATAATTCACTAACAATATACATTATTATATCTATACACTAACATGTACTAATCATGAGTAGATTTAGTATATAGATGGTAGCCTCGCGTCCTCGAGCGTGCCCCCTGAAACGTACCTTTAGTAAACCTTATATTTTTCCTCTTCTTCTATAATTCTATACTGATGAGAACAAATTGTATTGTTCGAACAAGGCGATCACGTTTAAGCTTTTAATGCATGCATTTCAGACGAATGGCAAATTGGAAATCATAGTCCTTCACAGTGATTTTTTTTTCACTATGTTTAATTTCCTATAAATTTGATTTCAAATGCTCCGTAAACCCGACTTTTTTTTTTTTTAAGTCACTACCCTGGGAGGGTGCATCCCCTTCCCACACCCTCCCCCGCTCGGTCGCTTCGCTCCCTCGCCGAGGATCTCACACCGTCACATAATGTACCCCCGTATGTTATAATCATAGTCCTTCACAGTGATTTTTTCACTATGTTTAATTCTCTAGAAATTCGCTTTTAGATGCTCTACAAACGCGAATTTTGTACTCTGTTTTACAAAAGTCGCTTCGCCCCCTCGACGAGGATCTCACACCGTCACAAATGTGCCCCCTCCATCGAGATTTTGCCCCCCCCCCCCGAAACCAGAAGTGTTCCAGCGAGCTTGTGGGTGGATGTGTGTGCCACTTTATGTGTTTGATTAAACCATGACTAATTTTCATTTCCATACGTAAAGTACATGTAAACTTTCCGTGACAATTCGTATCCAATACTGAATACAAAAATAATATCTCTAGGCAAAATTGCTAAGTATGATGTTTAAAATGATACTCTATCCTTTTAACACCAGATCAAACAATTTCACATCCAGAATATGAGTACACTGTAAAGGTAATGTAGAAAAAATACTTTGAAAACAACTTATGCTTATGAATACGTGCCACTAGCAATGTATGTATACATGTATAATATGTGCAGTGTATGTTAATGTACACGATGATACAGGAATCAATAAATCAACAAAAAAAAATCGCAGGTTACATTTAGTGTGAAAACGCACCCCCCCCCCCCCCCCTTCGAAAAAGGCTGGTGACGCCCCTGGTATCAGCTGAAAAGGACAATTTACATACACTGTAAAAAATTTACTGTAGTTTTTACAGTAAATTGCTGGCAACTCTGCTGCACAGTAATTTACTGTAATTTTCATCTTACAGTAAGCTGCTGTAACTTTGTCGTACGGTAAATTACTGTAAATTTCTAATATCTACAGGGAGATACTGTACAATTTACTGTATCTTGCTGTAAAATTTAAAACTTTTGTAATGGTAGCTACTGTAAATTTTGGTTAAATTACAGTAATGTATTGTAATTTTTTTGGTTACATTACAGTGATACTGTACACTTCCTACAGTAAATTGCTGTAAACCTGCCCAATTTACCCCATATACTGTACACTTTCCACAGTAAATTACTGTAAATTTACCCAATTTACAGTAATTTACCCCATATACTGTACACTTTCCACAGTAAATTACGGTAAATTTACCCAATTTACAGTGAAATACCATTTAAATTAAAGTATTGTTTTAAAGTAATTGACACAAAAATACACTGAAGTACAACATTTGCATGAAACTGGGGAAAGTCTTTATTGCATAAACACACAACACAACAATATCCTATTTCCAAACAAAAACAAAATCCAGATAAATAATGCCTCCGGCCACTTCGTTGGCGGAGGCATAAAAATAGCATTTTTGAGCTTTATGTAGTGATTCAGAGCAAAAACTCTGATATCATGTATAAATTAGCATAATTAAAACAATAAAATCATTGAAGGAAATTAAATATACGATTTTGTAGATTATGACGCAGGCAACATGCATGCTGATTTGTGATCGCGCAATCCACAGCTAAGTTTGTAGGGGGCCCATAATGCCCCCCCCCCCCCCTCCCCACACACACACACAAGACTACAAATAGCCTGGCATTTTTGGGTTTAAATTGCTCCACTTAATGCAATCGTCACACCAAAAAGATTTGAGCTCAATCAGACTTCAGCAAATGTTGCCAACAAAAGGCTTAAATTAAGACTAGTGTTCAAAAGTTATTCCAATGACTAATTTTAGAGATTTGAAAATTAATCTGGGTTACATTTTCTTTACCCACACTTTGTAATATACCGGTAACTACTAAATTTTGGTCAAAGTATTTTACATTTTTTTTTGACAGCATAATGGACAGATATCACAATGATTCCTTAATCTTAATACCTTAACCTTGGTGGGCTGGACAAGTTAGTCCTATAAATTGAATGTTTACAATGTTCCCAGCAAACAGCTTATCACAGTATTTGTCGATATCTTTATGAGCAAAGGCATACTATGCAGTGCAGTATACAACTCAGTTTTGAAATTCTTTACAATTGATCAACCAAAACAAGATGAATGCGACTGCATCTCCTATATGCCTCCTCTGAATAGATGGCTCAAATTGTACTTTGATTATTGTGATAACCAGAATAAAAACATACATATTAGTTGACCTCTTTGACAATGGACCTCACACCTTATAACCCCAAAGTCTGATCACTTTACATCCTCCTAGTCATGAGTACAAAATAGTTGAGGTATATGAATGTATGATAACAAAGCTAAAACAACCCAACAACTTCATATGTATAATGACATCAATGACCTCTTGACTTTGACCTCAGTGAACAAAAATCTAATCAGTTTGTCTCACTATGGTGATGAATAATACATGTTGTTCCAAGTTTTAAGTTCATGGCTCAAATTGTTCAAGAGTGTTGTTAACAATGCAAAAACCTGAATTTTCATGGTAAGTGACCTTTGGCCTACATTTGTCACAATCTAATCTGATTGTCTTCCTATGGTGATACATACATGTACTAGTACCAAGTACAAGTTTGAAGTTAATGGAACAAGTGGTTCTTGAGATATATGGGGTGTTGCAAGAAAGTTGCAATCAATTGCAAATAATTGCTAATTTTGAAACAACCATTCTGATTGGCTCAGGGTCTGCCCTATTAAGAAGACATGCATGCAACAATGATTTTGATTGGCCAGTGACAATCAGTTGCAATTAATTGCAACTTTCTTGCAACACTCCAATAGTGTAAACAAGGCAAAAAATCCTTCAATTTCAGAATTTACCTCTCTAACCTTTGACCTTTGACCTACATACCCAAGATCATCTACTTATGGCGATACATACTTACACAAAGTTTAAAGTTCATGCCTCAAATCGGTCTGGAGATATCGCATTAACAAGGCTAACGTCTACCAGCACAGCAACTGATGTCTGTGACCTTGACCTTCGACCTACATATCCCAAAATCTAATCATATCGTCTTCATATGGTGATACTTACCAGCATCATGTTTGAAATGGATTTTGAGTTATTGCAAGAACGAGGAAGAAAGGTGAAAACTTTTTGCCACGACGACTTTATGTGACTTTTTTTCCACGCCACAATGTGATCACCCCCCCCTCCACCCCCCCCCCCCCCCCCCCCCAAGGATCTAACAAGACTAAAAATTAACCCAGCTCTTTCAGGGTTAGCCTGTGCCTTTAAATTACCAATTACACATTAAATTGCCAAATAGACGAAATTGCATTCAGTAAAATCTTCCTAATACATGTACTGCAATACTAACCAGTGGGGCTGGCCGCCACAAGCTCTAGATTGCCAAAAAATCTTTGGACAAACGTGCTGTTATTTCAGAACTATATACACAATGTACATCACCGATATCATACATTACACAAAATGCTCCAAGTAAACAGCTTTACACTAGTGCTCTAATATCATACATGTATAAAACTTGATTGCAAAGAACTTCAAAATTTGTTTTCTCAGATGTTCATTCATGCATCAGATTTTGAACATGAATATATAACTCAAAGAACGAGGTATTATATGGCCAGTCAGGGCCATTGTTGTTTTTATAATGGCAGGACAGACAGACAACCAGAAAACATAATGCCTCTGGCACCAACTTTGGTAGGCGGAGGCATAAATATGTAGGGGGAGGGGGCTCTAGCTCGTCCCCGGCGACTACCCCCGAGACTACTACCCCTCAAACAACTACCCTACCCCAGGGTACATGTCCAAGGGATAGTTGTTTGGTGGTTAGTTGTCCTGGGGACAGTTGTCCTTGGGATAGTTGTCAGGGGCTGACTTTCCGGGGAGGGGGGGTGGTTTCCTGGAGGGTAGTTCACCGGGGCATACTTGTCTATTAGGTAGTTGTCCTAGAATCCCCTTTAAAGGGGGTACCCAATGCTGAAACAATCTTAGTTCATTTAAAAGATCATGATTTTGTTAGCAGAATATCACCTGCCTTAAGTTTTTTTTTTTTTTTAATCATGTTGCCAGAAAATCCCCAAAATATGGTAAGATTTCAGAATATTTTGGCCCCTCAGTTGTGTCCCAATTTCAGCTAGGTAACCACAATGATGTCAAAGTGGTTACCAAGGTTTGCGTATTGCAGATGTGTCGCGCCCTAGACTGTACAAAATGCTTTATACCTTGCGCACATTTCGCTAGAATTGGGCGACAACGTAACCACTTTGACGTCATTGTGGTTAACTAGCTGAAATTGGGACACAGCTGAGGGGCCAAACTATCCTGAAATCTTACCATAATTCAGGGTTTTTCTGGCAACACGAATTTTTAAAAAACTTTAGGCAGATGATTTTCTGCTAATAAAAACATGTTTTTTAAAATGAACTAACATTGTTTCAGCATTCGGTACCCCCTTTAATGAATGTGTGATGTATACAAAAGTATGAAGCAACAAGTCAACATGAATTTCTATAATTATAGGTCCTTTACAATGTGTATATTTCTACACATTCAAATTGAAAAAAGAAAAGGTCTAAAATTTGGACTTTGGAAGTAAAAAAAAATACTCAGAATCAGATTGTAATCTACACTTCTATGACAACACACAGGCATGTGTGTGATTGTTCATATAGGCATTTGAAATTCAGGATGACCTCACAACTGGCGAAATCCACATAAAATATACAGGTTTAAGCATTAAGCCCAGTGAAACTCAGCATATCGGCGTATGAACGACACTTATTTTGGGGTTGTACTGCTGCCTCTTAGATCCTCTGTACTTGGACCCATCAGGACTGATTCCAATTAAGTGTGCCAGCATTCATGCAGGCACTTGGTGGTAACGACACCCTAGGACTGGCTACATGCAGTAAAAGGTGAAGCATAAAAGCACTGGAAGTCAGCAAATTGGCGTACGAATGACACTATTTTGGGTTGCAGTGCTGCCTCTGGCTACAGGAGTGTAGATTTCAATCTCTAGAGGTGAAGATTAAAGCCACTGGAAGTCAGCGAAGCGGCATACAAATGCCACTACTTTGGGGTTGCACTGTCTCTTACATCCGCCGCACTTGGATCCGTCCAGACTTATTCCAAGGAGATATCTGACAGAGAGAAAGAAAAAAAGATGGTAAGATATTACAAAAATAGATTAATTTCACAATTGAAATGATTTTTTAATTTTTTTGTTTGGCTTTATATAAATAATGGACTCATGATTAGCAAGCCTATACTGAAATTTATTAAACATTAATAATAGATTATACATTTTTTTTTGGCTAGTAAAGAGCCAAGCTCTTCTCTAAAGCAAAGGAGGCAAAAAAACAAACAAACAAACTATTAAAAAAAATTATAAACAAACGCAAACACAAACACAAACTAAAAAAAAACACCTTAGTATGCCTGATGTTTGTCGGCTAGTAGTTCATAGTTCTTGACATTCTGGAGTTTCACACAGCATTGCCCGAAGGTATGTTTACCTTCAAAATGTGACAGTTGTGAAGAAAATCTTATTTGCCTTACCAAAAACTTATGCTTATGCTTTTGTTTTCTAGGTCAAGTCCACAAGTGCATGTTGCTTACTCCACCAAGCATGATTTGGGCAGCAAAGTACATGAAACATATTTTGGAATTGTCTATTTTTCAAGAAAAAATGCTCTAGAATCAAAATGCCTTAAGTTCTGATAATTAATTATGTGGATGTCATATAAAATGGGAAGTGCTGATCTATCAAATACCTCAAACAATTCCAGATCACAATCAAAAGATCTAGAATGTTGCATTTTCTTAAAGCCACCCTGAATAAATCCCTTTCAATGAAAACAATATAATAACCAGATGGATTCTTGAATGGCAGGCAAAATTAATGCCTCCAACATTGCCATATCTGAATACACTGGACTTTTAATATTTTCAAAAACTTTGATAATCTAATCAGATTATCATTGCCATATGCATACATGAGTAAAGTTTTTAGTTGTTCTGTCAGTTGCTTCCTAAGTTATCACAAGAATGATGGTATTTTTCATGTATACAATAACCTCTATGACTTTTGACCACAAATGAGCCAAGTTTGAAGGGAAGCCACCAAAAGGGTCTTCAGCCATCGAGAGAATGAAAACAGGACAGATTAACGGACAACAACAACAACAACAAAATTAATCCCTCCGGCACCCACCTCCAGCAGGCTGCAGCATATTGACACATGATAAAGTACATTCAAAATAAAAAAAGAGCTCAGATATTCTATGCTCCTGATATTTTGCATGCCATTAGTACCTCTGAATGAATTCGAGTGTTGTGGATGCGGTGCTCTGATACTGCAAGTTCAGATTGTAGCATGAGGCAAACGGGAAGGATAACCCACAAATGAAGCCTGCTTCAGCTGATGTAGATTGACCAATAACACCATTTTCCACAAGAACTGTCCATCTGGATGTTGCTGAGGCAATGGGATCCCCTATCAAACAAAAATAAAGTTACAATTTAATCATTATGACCTTCATTTGGCTTAACTGATTTATGGTTTTGCTTCAGCTACACTGGCTGATGGGAACATCTCTGACACCTTTCACTATAGTAAAAGAGTAAAAAATATTGTATGAAACAAGGTTTCTGACTGGTCAGATTCGCGTGTCTTGCCATTGCGTAATTCATTATATGCCATTTTTTACACAAACTGCCATAAACAACGCTCGATAACGACAAAAATTAATCGATAATACAGAGTTCATTGCACTTTATCAATGAATGTTGCAATGTAGAGTTTGTGAGTTCCGATCCCAAAAGCAGTTTCCCATCTTACATGTATATAACGCATAGTACATGCTCATTTTCTTCAAATATACCGTATATAGATGCACATATTATGGTACATATTCAACTCAAGAGCATGCACTATATGTATAATATTTTCTTCTCATTTTTGATAGACCAGATATGTTTTTTCCTTCCCCCCTCCAATCCAATACACATAGTGGAAATATCACAAGACAAGAGCACAGAGTGAAAAGTATAGATTGTTTTTTGCTCTTTTCTTCCTCTCTTGTTTTTACCATTTGGTTAGGATCATACAGTATTCACATGTCTCCTTGGTAAGTGATTGCATTGTACATTCAAATGATGTTACAGTTTGAAATGAATTAAAAACTGTAAAAGGCTGAAAGTACGATAACTACAAGTCTGGTTAAGAAGATGGACACATAATCTATACAGACATTAATCTACACCCAAAAGTGAAAATGTTTTAAATGTCCAATTATATCATTCTACAACGATTTTCAATCAAAATCTTTGGAAGTCTTAAATGATAACGCACCTTGGATGACAAGCTTCGGTGCTTCACATTCAGTTGCCTTGCTTGCTCTTTCGAATTCCTCAGCAGTAGCAGTTACCTGAAGATTAAGGGTGCATAAAGGAAAAGAATCATATGAAAATCAAGTGTTTATACCACAATTACACATTCGATTCAACTCTACACTATAGTGTCATTTAATTGATTTTGATTTAAATATAGCAGTCCCCAAATTTGAAGCTCCAATCCAATCTCAAATCAATTTTCAGTTGTTCATCAATGAACTTGCATAATACTTGCAGGGGGGGGGGGAGATCTTTTTTTAGATGGGGTGTGCCAATGACTCACTCAACCCCCCACCAAAAAAAAAAAAAAAAAGTCTAAGGAACAGTTCCACAGAGAAAAGAATTTAAGGTTCTTGAGAACTAGTAGCAATTAAACACATTTAACCGGTTCAATCCTTCAATCCAATGCACTAGCTGGCACGATGAATTTTATAAAGAAAACATATTCACAAAGCGTAGAGTGATTGGCATGAAAGCAATAACCAAATGCTTAATTTTTGCACTCCAGACTAATATTGCAAAATATTTTTTGGGTACAGATAAGAATAAAATGTAATTATCAATTCTTACATCCCAGAGTAGGAAGAGTGCATCATCCTTCACTTTGAAGAAGCTCTGGAGACCTGTCAAGATGGCCCATGCGACCTGGTGCAAGTTGGGATCCCCTTCGCCATATACCGCTTCCACAATTTGTCGGGCATCGTTCTTATCGTCCCATTTCTCCTTCACTAGGAATTGAAGGATGGCTTGTCCTTTCTCTCTAAATGCGGTCAGAAGGGTGGAGGTAATATTGACACCAGTAAGGGTTGCAAAATGCTTATACTGAACATGGTAGGAAGGAAGAGATATGGCCACTGGTCCTTGATTCGGTGTACCATCTGTGGTGGTGGCCCATTGAACCTTTCTTTGTAGATAATATGTAATGGTCATTAAAGTCACCATTGAACCTTTCTTTGTAGATAATATGTAATGGTCATTAAAGTCACCAACATGTATTGCATCTTTCACCTCAATTTGAATCACATTGGACAGAGGGAAGCCTCCATTACGGCTCTGATGTTGGTGTCGTCGCTTTGTCGCTCAGCACGGTCTCTCCGCTGTGTTAGTGTGTACTTTGTGTGCGATACGTTTAAACTGACACTAGCATTTAGCAATCAAAATTTAGGCGAATGTGTATCCAACATGCACGTAACACTGAGATTTGATGCTAACTTCAGCATACAGCAGAGAGATCTTGTTGAGCGATGACACTGACAGAGAGTTCCCTCGGCCTCTGTCTCACTTGATTCAAATTGAGGTGAAAGATGCGATACATGTTGGTGATTACTCTCTGAAATTTTGAAGAAAATTCTTTCACGGATGCGGGCAGGATATGAAAGTGCATTAGCACCTTCTGTCTCTTCTGACAACTGTAACAGTGAATACTTGACCTAGTCCCACTCAGGCATGCATAGTCAGGAGTGACCAATTTCAGCGGTTATCTTAGAAGTTATCAGAACATACATAAAAATGTACATATGGGACTAGATTCTAAATGTAAACAAGCAATAAATGCACCTCTGTTAGTACTGCCGCTGTTTATTTTGACACCTCGGAAGGCATTGATATTAAATATGCTGTTAATCTTCGATCTGATTTAGCTGATAAAATATAGAATCATGTCATAGATAAAGAGTTATTTTATTAAATGATCTTTTACCGTGGGCGAGGGGTCCATTCACTCACGTCGGATTTGTCCACACATACACATGAGCAGTACAGTGCATATATCATGGTAGGAAAAAAGAAAAAGAAAAAAAAAAGTTTGCGTTGTCTGTCGGGCTACCTGCGTTGCTGCGCCATACAAATAAAAACAGTCACTCCCTGCACTGACGCGACTGAATGGACCCATCTCCCTCGGTAAAAGATCAAATAAAATAACTCTTATGTGATTTTATATTTTATCAGCTAAATCAGATCGAAGATTAACAATATATATTTAATATCATCAATGCCTTCCGAGGTGTCAAAATAAGCAGCGGCAGTACTAACAGTTAGAGGTGCATTCATTACTTGTTTACATTCTAGTCCCATATGTGCATTTTTATGTATGTTCTGATAACTTCTAAGATAACCGCTGAAATCGTTTGCTCCTGACTATGCATGCCTGATTGGGACTGGGTCAAGTATTCAGTGTTACAGTTGTCAGAAAAGACAGAAGGTGCTAATCAATGCAAATGAAGATAGATCTCAGCTCACACAGGCAGGCTGTACGCTAGCGTAGCGCGCTGTGAACAAAGGACGCCTAGAATAGCCAATCATTGTCATTGTCATTGTCATTGTCAGCCGGCGGCCAGCTAGGATAGCATGCAGTAAACTCATACACGTACAGTATGTAGTGCACAGTACTTGTACATGATACGCATTAGGATTTCTCTTCTTCTGATTAAGTCTGCCTCCTTCAATTGACTGTGGATTCTTGCAAACTAACTGTAGTGTTAGACCCTATGCATTTTAGTCTACTGCGAATGAAAAACCACACCCTGCGACGTGATACCAATAAAATGTTAAGAAGCACTTATAAGATAATTTCAACTTGTTCTAACATTCTATAGATAGATCTTGTGTTGAAATATTTGAGCATTCAAAACTAAGTTATTGAAGTCGTTCAGTCCAGTCCAGTCCAGTCGTCTCGTTCGAATCTGCATGGCATAGGCATAGTAATAGCCAGCCACACACATAAAACACCCCGCACACGTACACATCTTAGGTAGACAACACAACATACACATTAACACACACATCTTGCGTAGACAACACAGAAAGCGCGAAAAGTGAGTACGATGAATTGAATGTCAAATTTCCATGAAATATTACATAATATTGGAAAAATATAGACACAAAATTTCCAGATCTAAAAGATCCTTAGAAAAAACATCATCACCACTTACCAGGGAAATTTACACTTGCACTTGATTCTCGATGATTTCCACAGATAACTGGCAACTTATGTTCTCCTTCAGACACCCAACGTTTGCAGAGATTTATGTTCTGCGCTCGCGCATGGTGCGCATGCGCGTGTGACGTTGTGTATCCCAGAATGCACTTCGGGCGCTCTGTTACAGTAATTTACCGTAACATTTGTCTGCGAAAAGAACAGCACTAATGCTTCCAGGAAATTACCGTGAACCGCCTAAAAATACGGCAAATTGCTGTAAAATCGCTCCTACAGCATTTTACCGTTAAAAATTACTGTAATTTTTACAGCATTTTTTTACAGTGTAGAGCAAACCAATGCTGCTGTCATTGTGAGTGTGTGTATGTGTTGTGTGTGTGTGTGTGTGTGTGTCTCTCTCTCTCTCTCTCTCTCTCTCTGTGGGCTTGTGTGTGTGTGTGTGTGTGTGTGTGTGTGTGTTCGTGCGTTTTTGTAGTGTTTAGGTAGTGTTCGTACTCAAGCACTATCGATTCGGTGTAGCATACATTTTGATTGAACAATGGAGACCACATAAACTTTTACATTTTTCTTGTTCTTGTGTGACGCCAGCCTTTGTCTCAAGTATATTTTGCACATTCCAACTTTTTGCTTTTGATAATATAGTCACACAGTAGACACACTCACAGACGGCATTCCGGAAGACCAAATACCCCGGCCCTTTAGTAAGTTAAACAAGACTTAGTGCAGAAATAAAAAAGGTGTCGCTATTCTGAATTTCCTTGAGCTTTTTGATTGATTGAATAACTGAAACTGCACCGGTCTTACACTCGAGACACAGTAAATAGTTCCAGCATATTTATTTTCATATTTCACTTGAGATCCATTTCATCGAGATACATTATAAAAGAATACAAACCAAGCAAGCTGCAAAATATGTTATAAATCGGGTCATGGACAGAAAGTGTGTCAACGTATATAATGTACGTAAGACAATTTTCTGTAACTTTTGAAATGTGATGGAACCGCAAAAGCAACGCTTGTAAACGGAGGTTCCAAGAAAATATACCAGTGTAAATTTGATATGCATTCAATGGAGATAGGACACAAAGTAATAATGACGAAACTATATAAAAACTAAATTATCAAGGTACAAAGGAAAAAGGAAATAAAAGAGATGAAAAAGAAAAGGAAAAAAACAAGAACCTAAGGAATAAGAACTGAGTAAAAAATTTAATATAGCATATAGATACACAAATATATACACGCACAAATCTAGAATCAAATTCATAACGAGTTCAATATGTTACTACTGGTATACGGATGCAGTGATTATATAATGGGAGCATAAACCAGAAGTAAACAATCATAAACTGCAGGTTGATTCATCATACATTAAATGAGGATACTGTAGATAACATATTAAAGAAAAATTCTAATCAGGCAGGTTATATTGATTTATTAACTTTGATTTCAATTTTTGTTTAAATATAAACATACTAGAGCAATTTTGCAGGTTATGTGAAAAGCTTTCAGAAATAACCTTGGGAATTTTATATCAATGATACATTAACTATGGAAAATCTGTCAGACGTGCATTGTGACGAGTGAGATTTGTAATGAATCACATTATACTATGTAATTAATTATACGTGTGTGGAGGGAGACTAATCGCTTCATTTAGTCACTGTCTTCATAAACTTTCTTGTTAAGAACATCCCAATAGATGCCGAATTTTTAACATTAGCTTGGAAATCTTGGCCAATTATGAGTCAGAACATCTGATTTGTATCCTTACTAATGTATCCCATTTCAATTAAAATGAACATATACCAATCGAACCCGGCCAAGGAGAACTGATCCTTTTCCTTTAAGTCCTGACGAATCATGATAGTTTATCCATGATATATACGAAGTGTGTTGCAGTTCTTAAATTAAAGGTCGTCACTGCACGTTTGCCAGGTCCCTGCCTTCTGTGAATGAATTAGTCTACTGACAGACCTGTCTCCCCATTTTTATTTGCCTTACTGTTGGTTAAAAGTGTGCGTGAGAGAGAGAGAGAGAAAGAGAGAGAGAGAAATATCACCATACATTCTATATGTAGTGTTATTTCCTTCTTTTAGCGAGAGAGAGAGAGAGGGAGAGAGGGAGAGGGAGGGAGAGAAAGACAGATAGGAGTCAGAAGAACTCCATCCCTATATAATGTCGATCTATGAAACCTTTGAACCCTTGTAAGGTAGTGAAAGGTATTTATACCCGTTGTAAAGTACAAAAGCTGTTACAATTCCGCCAGGGAGTTCCACTACATCCGTCTCATTCCCGTCTGGATCAATTGACATCTGAGTGAGCCTGGTGTCGTACATCATGTAAAGCATCATTGGTGACTGAGTAATAGCGATTGCATGTACTCCGGCTGGGAATGAAATGAAGTGATTAACAAACAATAATATTCAATTTGATCATTATTTTATCAAATTATTGTAACCGTTTAAAAGCCATGTTGATGGTTTTCAACGCATTAATCATAATTGTTTGTTTTGTTTGACATTTCAGATCTTTAATCAGATTTCTGCATTGAATACATTACAATAATGACATAGTCACTTTTTTCCATTGATTAAAAGCGATGAGACGTACAAGTAGTACATCCAAGCGCAAAAGATCTACAGTAGTCTGGTAATAGAATAAAAAAGGAATGTCGATTTCAGCTTATTCAAGATAAGGCAAGACTGTGGTTTGACTTATTTATGTTATTTCATGGTTAAATTGGAACGCAAGAAAGTTCTATAGTCATAACAAAATGATTTGATGAGACGGCAGCCTGAAAAAGAAAGAAAGAAAATGAAATACATAATTATAACATATATTTTATGCGCAATCCGATAGGAAAGTCAGACTATCCGTTATTCTTGCGTTGGGTTGCGTTAATCTTGATATATGTATATGTATATATATTGTTTTGGTATGGAAAGTGAGTGCTGGTGCATGCGTGAGTGTTTGTTCAGCAATGTCAATTGCATGTGAATCTAGATTCGCGGAGCGGGACCTTAAATATCAAATGTTTGAAACATTTTGTGATTGAGACTATTGGGTATCGACTTATCACAATCATTGTACGTGGTGTACTCATTCATAATGACTTTAAACTAGTGATGTGCATGATTATTTTATTAACCAGCACATCCACATCGTATCGCCAGGCCATCACGTGGACCTGGATAAGGTGGAGGTTCTAGACCTGGAACCTCGATACTTTAACAGGGGAGTTAAGGAAGCAATTTACATCAAGGCTTACCAACCTTCTCTCAGCAAAGACGGGGGGTACAAACTTCCGAAAGTCTATGATCCGCTTATTGACTGTCACGTGATCAAGGCAAAAAACGAGTCATTCTGCTGATGAAGGCTGTATAGTGCCAACAGCTGAAAATTCCGGAGGTAAGATTAATTGTTTAACAGCGTTTTTTGTCTTTCTCTGTTTTAAGAGGGAAATATAAGATCCCATTGACTTGGTTAATAAAGGGAGACAATGGGATGTATGGACTATAGAGATTAGAACCAAGGGACTTATTGAAAAGCATGAGAAGTGTTTTTAAGAGTATGCTCTTCGAAGAGAAACATTAAGTCCCCCAAATTAAACGATTCCAATATTGTTTTTGCGGTAACTGATAAATAGCGAAGAGAAAGCGAGAGACTTACAATGACCAACAAAGATGGTTGTACCCGTTGTGAAATATCAATTGACTTTACATTATAACGTATGCCAAAAAAGTATGTAATACTGCATACATGTAAGATTAGCCTTTCGGGGAAAAAAACAACAAGAAATAGCTACTTTTCCCAGTTGATATGCGGAGACATCTTCAATAGTGACCAGTGGCGTATCTAGAGAAAACGGCGCCCGGGTCAAGCGCGAAAAATTGCACCCCGAATTTCTGAAAAAGTGTTCAACCCCAACCCAATCCCGGTAGGGACTTTAAAAAACAAGTCCACAGGATATGCTTTTTAAAGCACTTAGAAGGGGTCTTTTGAGGATGATTTAGCTGTAATAAATTTTGGCGAGCAAGCGCAGCGTGCGAGCCGATTTTTTTTTTTTATTTTAGCTTACAAAACATGGAATTCTTGCCATTTTTTTTTTGCTTAATAAATCTTACAATTCTAATCAAGATATAGTGACGGCCCTACAGATGACGATTTATACCAACAAACTGAGGACTTGAAAAAATACTCTGAATTAGTACGAGCGAGTGAGCCGAAATTTGTACATTTCCGCGTCATCATTACGTTTTCATCTTCTTTGATTTGGTTGTTTGCGCCCCCCGTATGTTCGAAACCGTTGGCGTCCTCTTTTGATCCAATCGGCGATCGCTTCAGGACGAAAGAAATTGCAGGCGCAGTGCTGCAGCAGTTCATGTAACATTTTGCCCGCTGAATATAAAATGACATTCATATTGTGTGAACACAATAGACATTGTCATTTTGTCCGCATCATCATCACGATTTGTTCTTATCTTTTTCTCTCTTTTGTTTTGATAAATTTTGGTGAGCGAGCGCAGCGAGCGAGCCGAAAATTTTTGTATTTCAGCTTGCGAAACATGATGCCATGGAATTCCTGTCATTTTTTGCTTATTAAATCTTACAATTCTAATCAAGAATAGTGACGGCCTTAAAGATAACGATTTGTACCAACAAACTGAGGACTTGAAAAAGTACTGTAAATAAGTACGAGCGAGTGAGCCGAAATTTGTATATTTCCGCGTCATCATTACATTTTGTTCTTATCTTGTTTGATTTGGTTTTTTTGCGCCCCCCATGTTCGAAACCGTTGGCGCCCTCTTTCGATCCAATCGTCGATCCCTTCAGAGCGAAAGAAATTGAGCCGCTGCTCCGTGTGACATTTTGCCTGCTAAATATAAAATGACATGTGTGAACACAATAGACATTGTCATTTTGTCCGCGTCATCATCACGCTTTGTTCTTATCTTCTTTTTTATATATATATATATATAAATTTTGGAGAGCAGTGAGCGAGCCGAAAATTTTTGTATTTCAGCAATCAAAACATGGAATTCTTGTGTGAACACAATCAACATTGTCATTTTGTCTTGTTTGATCTTGTTTGATCTTGTTTGATCTTGTTTGATTTGGTTTTCTGCCCCCCCCCCCCCCCCCATTCTCCCTCCCCCCGTCCGGGCGAGGTTTTTTTTTTTCTTCTTCTTCTTCGTTTTTTTTCTTTTTTTTTTTATTTATTCGTTTTTGGCGCCCCCAAGGAGTGGCGCCCGGGGCACGTGCCCCCCCTCCCCCACCTTGCCCTCCCCCCCCCCCCCCCCCGATACGCCACTGCATGTGACGCAGTTCAGCATTAGAAACAAAGATAATAACCGAATCTAAATATTATAGTGCCGTCTTGAAATCATCTGTTCTCAGCTTGCATTCGAAAAGTAAGCATATTAAACTGAAGAAAAGAAATATCACTTATATTTGGCTACAGGCGGTTATACATCCAGAATTGCCGACGGACAATATTTTCGTTGTAGGCAATGTATGTCTTGTGGGGTATGGTACTCAACTGTTGGTTTGTATTACGAACGAGGGAGCAACAATATTCCAGTATAAGCTTAATCGCTAGCTGATATACTTAAAAATTCAGGGTTAAGAAAACGGACTTTCTCAAAATTAACTTGTTTCATGAAACAAAACAATTCATAAAATCCGTATGGAAGTACAGGGGTACACTAAATTGTTAACCAAGCATTGGTTCCAAAATATCTCTTCAGTTTATATATTTCACCTGTATTTTGCGACAGCAGCTTAGATTAACTCGTCAGTGAGTTTTCGAAATGAAATTTTTATCGGGGTAGTCATTTTCTGCATTCAGCTTGTTAAAATTCGGAATCATTCCTTTTAAAGGAACTGGAAATATTTAAAAGAGCTGGATACCGTAAAGTTCATTTTACCACAGTTGGAGTGACTATTAAAACTTGTTACCATCTCCTAAATTAACCACTGACTCCACATCTTTATTGATGATATCAAGTTAGTGAAAAGGTGTGCTGAGAGTTTCTCGCCCCCCCCCCAAGAAGATGTATGTTTGTAAGTATTAATGTATAATATAAACATTATACTAGTGCACCTGTAAGCAAGAGAAATCGATGAGGATAAACCACATCGATACGATAACATCAAAGTTAAACATTGTCAAGAAAATAATGTATGCGTGGGAGTTATCCCCTGGACATCTCCCTTAGATTCCGCTTAAGTCCAACTGTGCAACTGGTTATCGTTATCATATGAGTCGAAGGTTCTTGCAGTTCCCATGAAGTTTGCTAAGCGAGGGCACATGAATCGTGAACTGATAAGGATGTTGATAAGATGACGAGATTGATGTTAAAGTTTGCCATTCACTTTTACGCATTTTTATACGAAGCATAATTATGTAGAACACGTTCGTTAACGTTATCAAAGTTACAACTTGGTGATTTGTGAATTTCATCTGACGAAATGTGTCAGCCTTCTGATTTGGACAGTCTTATAGATAAGTTTTGATTTTATCATTGTATTTATAAATTTTATTTTATTCGGTAATTACCGATGAATAATTTGCAGGATTTTTTGTATTGTACCCCCAAGGCACGGAAATAAATCTCCCATATTAGTTTTTGTTTTATTCACAGTTAAAGATAAAGATGTATTTATAAGTTGAATGTTTTAAAATTGATGTTGATGTAAGATATGTTATAATGATGTTTTTCAGTTTTATAATGCTGACAAAAAGATGCCTCTCTTATGTGTTATATGTCATTTTGAATGCTGTTTATGTAATTGCATATTGAAAACTGAAACTTGAAAAGAGTTCATGGGCTAGTCTTTTAGCCCGATTTTACTCAACAATAATTGTATGAAGTAAATTGCGATTAGTCCTCTGAATTATAATAATAATATTTATAATTTATATGGCGCTTATTACTGGCGTTTCTAAGCGCACTTGAAGCAATGAGAGGATCGATATTTGGGCTGAAGCCAGACGCATTTTTTTTTTTATAGTAATCAGCTTGTTTCTTTGTCTCTCTCTTTATTCTTTTTCTTTTTTTGCAGCATTCTTAAAACAGCTATGAGGGAGACAATTCTTACATGCATAATCATAATCATATTTATTTTATAAAGTTGCAAATCCGTCTTGGAAAGAAATATTTCATACCATGTCTCTGTATATGCACTTTCTTTTTGAACCAATCCGTACGTGATTGTGCGCAGACGAGCAAGAGGTACATTATGGGGGTTCCATCTTGTGTTTTGCTTTATTTAGTCAGACACTGTGGTTGTAAAAATGACATAGTGAGATTTTTTTGTCTATGGGAAAAAAATAACTGGGTACTCCCACAAGTACTTAATTCGGAATATGCACATGTACGTTTGTGTGTGTGTGTGAGTGTGTGTGTGTGTTCGGGTGTATGTGTATGTGTGCGTGTACGTGTGTGTGGATGTTTAAAATATTTGAGCACACAGGGTGCAATACACGGCTAATAGTTGTAGGTACCATTGTTTGTAACTCGTTCTGGATCCTTCTCCTGAAGACAGGAGCGCCAAACGCCAGAGCTGAGGGTCGACCAATACAGCTTTCTGTACTTTGTATCGTACGCTACGTCGAGTGGTTGTTCCGTCAGAGTGATAAACACGGTGAATTCGAGACTTCCAAGGTCAGCCATCAGAATCCGACGATTGATGTAGTCGGTGATGAACATCACCGGGAGAGCTATTGGGATAATGAAGGCAATTGACAATGACATTGGAATGAATGCAAACAAAGGAAAACTGACCAGATGTGAAACTTGGTGGAAAATTTAGCAAACACGGCCTCGAATCGCGATGGAATCTTATTTTCTTGCTCAATTTTCCATCAAAAAAAAAAAAAAAAAAAATATATATATATAGAGAGAGAGAGAGAGAGAATTAAACAGATAAAAGAGACCCATCATTTCCTTGATTCATCTTTACTCTTTTTAAGACAATGATAATGCAACAGGGAGAATCGGTCATTGAATCCCAAAACAGTTTTTCTTTTTCCTGACGAGGGGGTAATTAATCACAAAAGTAACGAAAAAAAAAACTATCTGAAAGACTATACGGACAAAATAGTCAAACAAGATATTGATTGATTAAGCAGCATTTGTTTGCTTGTTTTTGCTTTGACAATCATTGTTTTTCAACGAATTCAACAACTTGTAAGGGAAATAGCTCTTGATTCCTTCATACCCGTTCTTGTAAACATAAACATTTACATGTTGACTTCATCCTAAAATATTTTCATACCTTGACAGCAAATATGCATTTTGCACCAAGGATGGTTCGTGTAATTTTGTGTTATATTTTCCTTTCTATTTCCTTCCTTGCATTCCTATTTACTGCGGGATGTAATAATTACATATAAATCGAAAACAAGAAATCGAGAAATGAGAACAATTATTGAATGATAAAAAATCTTCTTCAAAATTATTCTAAAAGTTCGTTATTCCGAAAATGAAACAAGGCTCGTAAGGACGAATGTTCTGAAAATGAAACGTTTGTACGCACCTCGTTTTAACAAGAACAGTTGATCGACTATGGTGTGTTTGGCTTTCATTTTATTTCAATCATTTTGTGTATGTGTGTGTGTGTGTGTGTGTGTGTGTGTGTGTGTGTGTGTGTGTGTGTGGTTCGAGGCACTTGGATGCAGAAGTTGGATGCGGAAACAAATGACGGTCTGATACCAATCTCCTGTATTTAGGAAGTAGTCGCACATTATCTAAAACACAGCACACACACACACACACACACACACACACACACACACACACACACACTCACTCACTCACACACACACACACACACACACAAATGCCACTTGGCTTGGTTAGAGGGAGGAATTTCGTTCCCTTCATCTAAAAATAAAGTTGCTGGACAGCCTGACAGCCATGAGGTGTGGTAAGATCCTAAAATGACATTCAAATGCTCAATCCTTGACATGTTTCAAGAACCAACAGTCTCCCGTATTCCTTGAGAAATGTATTTCATTCTTGATACAGGACTAAAAGTCGGGAAACAAAAAGAGGGTTTTTTTTTGTCAAATTCATGAAATTCTTCCGTTAAGACGTTTTCATGCAACTGATTGATAAATTTCCTTAGAGCGACGTAGATAACCACTGAATTGCTCAGTATTTAATACTAGCCATGACAGAAACCATGGGACCACACACTTGAGCAGGATTCGAACCTATGACCTCCTGATCTCCGGATAGGCGTCATCTCCAGCAGGCCACCGAGGCTCCTCCCAACAGCAAGTGTTGGTTCTAATCGTTATACAGCATGCAGCGTGCACCGCGTAATCGGCTACTATTGGCAACCATCAAACACTGATCAATTGTGTGCTTATTTACGTCGATGTTGGGTAATTTGTCAATCACTTGCATGAAAACATCTCGACGGAAGAATTTCATGAATTTGAATAATTACGTGGCGCCCACTGCATACTATAAGGATGGGAACCACCATTTGCTGTCGGGCGGAGACTCGGTGGTCAGGTGGAGATGACGCCTGTCCGGTGATCAGGGAGTCGTAGGTTGGAATCCTGGTCGAGTGTGCGCGCCCGGCCATGATGTTTTGTCATGGCTACTATTAAGCATTTATCAATTCAGTGACTACTAACAAGAAATGTGTCTTCATTTACAAATTCATCGGCAGATTGCGATTCGCTACTCGAAAATATTTAATTCCATCTCACCTGTTTGGTAGTTCGACCCGTTATGACCCGATAAACACAGACACGAGTACATATTGACATGGTCCTGACACTTTCTTCCATTCAGACAAGGGTTGCTATCACATTCATCAATATCTGTAAATTGAGAAATGTAGATTATGATTAGAATGTATCATCTTATCAATAAACAAGGAAAAAGTCAACGGAATGTACACGCAAAAACGCAAAAGCATACACTTTAAACGGAAAGCAGAATATTGGCCCCGACTTTTAATGGCCCATAAAAAGATTCTCATCTTAGAACCGAATAGATTTACACGCCTTCAAACAGTAAAAGCCTATAATGTAATAAGAATGCTCAGTTATACAAACCACCAAATAGGTAGCATATTAGTAAAGTAGTATGAATTAGTTTTAGTTATTCTAATCATTTAAGAAAATATTTGGACAGAGAAAAGTTTTTCGTCATCGTGTCCATTAACAAATTCATCAGCAGATTGCGTGCGACTTGCAAAGAACAATTTTTGCTACCCGGAGGTCCCCGCAGATGACCCGCACATGACACTACCTTGCAAGTATCTCACCCGTAGTTACCCGGAGCTGAGCACGCAAGTCAAGCACGCAGGACAATTTTTGCAGGCGGACAAGGATTTTGGCAGTTTCGCATGCGTCTTTCTTGCTGGATCCGTGCTACTTACGCTTTAGTTAAGTCCATTCCGTTTGACATGCGTGTAGGCGTATGGGTGGAGAGTGAGGGCTGACAACTCAGTGAAGGAATTCCTCTGAAGGAATTTGATATGGCAGATATCCCACAAAATGCCGTGCAGATGACACGCGCTTCCGGCGCAAAAGCATAGATCCACGAGCAACTTACGTACTTCAAGCGAGTCAACTGGCCGTGATTTGCGGCAGCTACGGGCCTCCTACTGATGTTCTGCGCGGACCTCTGCGTTCAATTCCCGCGACTCATCCGGAAAAGTTTTGGTCATGCTCAAAACTTGGCTGCGGGTAAATCGGACTTGCGTGCGCACCTCCGGGCAACTGCGGGCGAGATACGCGCTATGTACTGTCAGGTGAAGTCCAACTGTTGGGAGGTCCGGGTAGCAAAAAAAAAAAAAAAAAAAAAAAAAAATCCCCGCAAATCAACCCACGATGCATTCCAAGACACGACGGGACAAGGCCTCGAATATGCTCAAAACTCGTTCCGGGCGAGTCACGGGGGTTTGCCCGCAGAGTAGTCCAGCATTCCCCACTAACACACGCATACACATGCAAGCACCCACACACAATGCGCCCAAACGCTGATTGCGACACTCCACCAATTGGTACTCCCGAATATGATTCAGGAGGGGAGAATTGTGTAATACAGTGTACATACTGACACCACCAACGTACGTCCGTACGTACGCGGGTACACTGCATACGAATACAGTCCAGGAAGTGGACTACCCGCAGAGGTGTACGTAGAACGCCAATAGTAGGCCCTTATCGACAGCACCTCGCTAGCAACTCATACGAGGGTACTTCGCAACTGCAGCGCAGGTACTTCGCAGCCCCCGTATGCCGCTCGTACCTGAAAACGGATCGGTTTCGAGGCTGTCACGCAGTTCACACGGAATGCATGCAAGTAGCAGTTAAGTGGCACGCGTCTAGCAGGTAAGACGCAAGTACTGAATTCGCCAACATCCTTGTCCGCCAACATCCTTGTCCGCCCACAGAAAATGTTCCTGCTTGCTGAAAAATCCCTACTCGCTACAAGCCCGAGTAGCTTACCCGGAAAGGTGTGAGAGGGGTGTAGAGCCCACTAATGTCAAAACAACCACTAATGTCATAATTCTAACACGTCGACGACAAATGTCAAAACAACCACTAATGTCATAACACGTCGACGACAAATGTCAAAATTTCCAAATTTACTGCAAATGTCATGACGCGTCACAAGGGCGGATCCAGGAATTCCATAAAGGGGAGGCGCCTTTACAAAATCATAGGCTGGCGCGACCTTCCCCCCCCCCCCCATTTTCTTATTTCTATTTCTGTTGTCAAAAAATGTAGGGATATTTTATAGATTGCGATTTCTGTCAAGAAAGGTGTTGCTTCTTCTTTATAATACTCTCGTATTACCTCATCTAAACTACTGTGCAATAGCTTGGGCAAACTCAGGTGTGACCAATGCCAGGAGATTGTTTTTATTGCAGAAAAAGCTGGTCCGTATTATTCATCACTGTGATTTTCTTGCCCATACATCGCCTATATTTTCTAATCTGAAAATCTGAAAATCTAATGATATATATTATTATCAAAGTGCAATTTTTATGTACTTATGCTTTAGGAAGATGCTTCCAAAATGTTTGATGAACTATTTTCAAATGAGTGATAATAGAAGATATGATATGAGAATCAAAGATAGATTTACATTGCCTTATGCCAGAACTATGCCATCATATAATTCTATATTTTTTAATGGACCCAAAATTTGGAATGCTATTCCGGTCGAAATAAGACAGAGTTCATCGCTGAATGTGTTTAAAAGAAAATTAAGATTGCATGTTTTAAATCAGTATGCCGAAATGGTGTGATAAACCTTTTTCTTGTAAAATATGTCAGTGTGTGTATGTGTGTGTGCGCGTATGTATGTGTGTATTAACTCATAAAGAAATGTATTCATTCAATACTTTAATATCTTATGAATGAAATAGTATGGGGACAGGACTTTTATATAAGGCATAGCCTTTCTGTCTGTCTCCGAACACTTTCAAATGTATTGTATTTTCGTACTGATGCTTATTGTGATCATTCTTTTCTTGTTATTATGGTGTTGTCAATTTTCTGTATTCTCCTGTTTGTTTGTTTTTTACTGAAAGTGTTGAATAAATCTGAATCTGAATCTGAATCTGAATCTGTTGTGTTGACGAAATAAAGAGAGGGGCACTAAAGGGGGATGTGCCCCCTCATAATCCGCGATTGTGTCAACCACAAGTAAAATCGGGGATTAACCACAAATGTCATAACATGTCGACCACAAATGTCATAACGCGTTACAGGGGTGGATCCAGGAATTCCGTTAAAGGGGGGGGGGGGGTCTTTACAAAATCAAAGGCTGGCGCGACACTCCCCCCCCCCCATTTCTTATTTTTGTTTCTGTTGTTTTAACCTAATAATTAAAGTGCGGGTGCACTAGAGGGGGATGCGCCCCCTCTCGATCCATGATTGCGTCAACCACAAATATCAAAACTCATTGCTTGCATTACCGGGGCGGATCCAGGAATTCCGTGAAGGGGAGGCGGCTTTACAAAATTAAAGGCTACCGCACCCCCCCCCCCATTTTTTTTCTTTTCATCTGTTGTTTTAACAGAAAAAAAAAGGAAAAGAAAAGAAAGGGGCACCAGAGGAGGAAGCGCCCCCTCTCGATCCATCATTGCGTCAACCACAAATGACCAAACTCATTGCTTTCATTACAGGGTAGGCGTCTTTACAAAGTCAAAGGCTGGCGCGACCCTCCTCCCTCCCCCATTTTCTTCTTTTTATTTCTGTTGTCTTGATAAAATAAAGAGAGGGGTCACTAAAGGGGGATGCGCCCCCTCTCAATCCGCGATTGCGTCAACCGCAAATGTCAAAATCGGAGATTAACCATAAATGTCATAACACGTCGACCACATGTCAAAATTTTCAAACTAACTGCAAATGTCATAACGCGTCACAAGGGTGGATCCAGGAATTCCTTCAATGGGATGGGCGCCTTTAAAAAATAAAAGGCTGGCGTGACCCCCACCCCCCCCCCCCCGATTATCTTATTTTTAGATCATAGATGCCAATTTTGACATTGATTGCTTAAATATTATGGAAGTTATTCAATCCACAAGGTTTTGCTAAAACTATGGTTACCATGGCAACGCATTGTCCGACAAACACAAAAAACATGTCTTGCACATCTATACCTCAATATTTTCATTTACCTTAAGTTTCATTTAAATTACTTCAAAACTGTAGGAGGAGTTCGCGACGAAAGATTTTGCAACAGACCGACCGACCGACCGACCGCCCAGAAGAAAATAGGGGAGGGAGGAGGGTCGCGACAGCCTTTGACTTTGTAAAGACGCCTCCCCTTTATGAAATTCCTGGATACGCCTCTGTAATGCAAGCAAGAATGAGTTTGGTCATTTGTGGTTGACGCAATCATGGACAGAGAGGGGGCGCTTCCCCCTTAGTTTCCCCTCTCTATATTTTGTTAAAACAAGAGAAAATGAAAAGAAGAAAATGGGGTGGTGTCGCGCGAGCCTTTGATTTTGTAAAGGCGCCTCCCCTTCACGGAATTCCTGGGTACGCCCCTGTGACGCGTTATGACCTTTGTACGACGTGTTATGACATTTATGGTTAATCCCCGATTTTGACATTTGAGGTTGACGCAATCGCGGATTGAGAGGGGGCGCATCCCCCTTTAGTGCCCTCTCTGTTTATTTCATCAACACAACAGAAATATTAATAAGAAAATGGCGGAGGGAGGAGGGTCGCGCAGCCTTTGACTTTGTAAAGACGCCTCCCCTTTACGAAATTCCTGGATCCGCCCCTGTAATGCAAGCAAGAATGAGTTTGGTCATTTGTGGTTGACGCAATCATGGATTGAGTGGTTGCGCATCCCCCATGGTGCCCCCTTTCTATATTTTGTTAAAACAAGAGAAAATGAAAAGAAGAAAATGGCGTGGTGTCGCGCGAGCCTTTGATTTTGTAAAGACGCCTCCCCTTCACAGAATTCCTAGGTATGCCCCTGTAATGCAAGCAATAGGTTTGGTCATTTGTGGTTGACGCAATCATGGATCGAGAGGGGGGCGCATCCCCCATGGTGCCCCTCTCTAGATTTTGTTAAAACAAGAGAAAATTAAAAGAAGAAAATGGGATGGTGTCGCGCGAGCCTTTGATTTTGTAAAGGCGCCTCCCCTTCACGGAATTCCTGGATACGCCCCTGTGACGCGTTATGACCTTTGTGGTCGACCTGTTATGACATTTGTGGTTAATCCCCAATTTTGACATTGTGCGGTTGACGCAGTCGCGGATTGAGAGGGGGCGCATCCCCCTTTAGTGCCCCTCTCTTTATTTCGTCAAGACAAGATAAATAAAAATAAGAAAATGAGGGGGGGGGGGGTCGCGCCAGCCTTTGATTTTGTAAAGGCGCCCCTCCCCTTTACAGAATTCCTGGATCCACCCCTGTAATGTAAGCAATGAGTTTTTCCATTTGTGGTTGACGCAATGATGGCTTCTGGACTCTTTTTACTCGTAGCCGTGATTCAGTGCACGCGACAAGCCGTATGAGGGCGTGACACCTGAGGATTGCGATATACGCCGAGAACTGCGATACCCGAGAAAAAAAGAGTCCAGTTAAATACTTTCGCCGGATCGAGCAGGGTCACGAGTTCATGCTAGAGTGGACATGAATATTCATGACTCGCAGTCAATCAGACAGTTTTACTGGTTAATGAGAATGCCAGTTGCTCGCACTCCCGCTGGTAGTGTGTGCAGGGAGGTGTGTGGTAGTGCTGCCCACCTCCACTACACATTACTGTAAGTCATTTGTCCACCAAAATACCCGTTTTGTTCTAAAGTCGAGCCAGGGAGGTGCCACTACACCTCCCTGGTTGAGCCTTATGCTGTGCACTAATACTTCGACCGCCAGTTCATCATACTGCATTATGTTACGTGCTTTCTTTATGCATGATGAGCGACAAGCTGTCCATTCCATGATTTCATGAAGTCATCATAAAAGTCTTTACATAAATCTCGGAAATACCAAAGACTCTCATTATTGTGTAGCTATATTATTTATACAAGAGAAGTAAATTTCATATCATCAAGTCTGTATGGGAATGAGCGAAACGTCTTTTCATGAAACGTAGCCTTCAAATAGGGGAGCTCCGATGAAAAAAATGTTTCACTGGACATTAGGTTTATTGCAGATTACAGACTTTATTTTAGATTGATTCCTCCGAGAATAACAGAATGACATCCGTAAAAGGGTAAATCCCACTATATCCGCTCAAATACGTGATTTTCATATAATTATGTCACATGAGTTTGATCAATATTCAAATAGATAATCCTGTGTCATATTTTGGTAAAGCAACTATATCAAAGATAACCAGACAAGAAAAAAATACTATTACAAAATGTCAAATGCAGGAACCAGATTCAAGTAGTCGATCGTGCCAAGATAGATGTCTATTTTTGAAAGCCTGTAGATAGCAATTTAAAAAAAAAAATAGTCATGGTCATCACAGGCAAGTGAAATTCATTGGACTGCGGGGTAGGATAACGAAGAGTTTCGTGTTTTGTTTTGTTTTGTTTTGTTTTTTAATATAGATCGAGTCAATTAAAACACAGACGGAAGATATTTTTGTTAAGCTTATAAATCGTCCCAAAAATAAACAATCAAAATCGTTAATCTTTACAAAAAAGTCCCATGATATAAAACAAAACACTAATTCTTCCTCTTCAGAAGACATATTTCATCAAGCAAATTCAGTATGTTATGTTATTTATATCAGGTATTTAAAAATCGATATTGGTTGCCATTCAGTTGTCTATTCACAACTTCTGTTCGGGTGAATGAGCCTTCCCTTGACGAATACCGTTAGGTATTTTAAGATGCAACGAAACATACGTTATACCATGCTATGAGATTTCTCCTCAAGGATTATGACAGCATTATAGCTCAACTGGAAGGAATTCCTCCCATATCTCACTATAGAACCAAAGTAACTTTATCATCTTATTTCCATGGAAAAGTGCAGGTGTGAAACGTATATGTTACGAAAACTCACTCCCTGGCCAACATAACTCGCAGAATTCATCCATTTATAAACTAATACAAACGCTCTGAGGGAATGTATTCACAGCAACAACTTTCATAGTCAAACTACTTCATCTAAACATATCAAAAAGCAACATTATTCCATTTTTTTTCCTTTTTTATATTTTGTTTTATCATCTAATTCATCTTTGCACATCACTTAAAATAGTTAAATTACACTCATTGGTGTAAATATGTGACGGTAACGACAATTTTAATAACAATGATACACACAATGAAAATAGTAGCTCCGCATAGTAACTCTGGCAGGAGAAATCTACACTATTGTGAACACGGAGAGAGTTATCTTTTGAGTTACGTAATACTAAACATGCCGGGTGAATGGTCCGTTTTCAAGAGTCACAAATATTGTGTATGAGGTCTGCAGAATATTATATTCCGTTGAATGTTTAAGTCCTTTTTGTAGTCTTATCATTCATTAATAATATTGTTTGACCCTCTAATGTCATAAGAGAATGTCAGTAATAAGGTTCGTTATTCCGAAGGTTCGTTATTCTCGAGGTTCGTGATTTTGCTGTGTACTATCGAGTATTCACTTAAATGTCTTGTATAGGGCCTACCTATAGATGTGCGTTAATCCGGAAATATGGGGCCGGTTGAAATGGTGCATTCTTCCAAAGGTTCTTTAATCAGGAAGTATAATTATGTCTGTTATTCCGAAGGTTCGTTTATCCGAAAATAAACTAACGCTCACTATTTTTTTTTTTTTTTTTGTGATGATAATATTTTGTTCATCAGCCGAAACTTAAAACAATGGTTTGTATACATGTACTTGTAAATAGCACACTTTGGAATATTGCGAACATTAGTAACCATCACAATGATACCTGCTCTTATGTTCACACGGCATGTGCTGATACGTGGCGATAACAATTTGCAAATTCTTTTAATTTTATTAACTGAATGGATTTTGAAGTTACAGGAGGGTTACACACATTTATTTTCCCTGAAAAGGTGTTAGTGCTAACCTATAGCAGTAAAGCAAAACAAAACAAAAGGAAACAAAATTGAAATGATACATTAACTCTGTATGTGCGCTTCCGTTCCTCTCACATATAGTTTGCATTTTATGTTGTGATTGACTATCAACGGTGTTCCTTACTGGATTTGCGTGTGAATTTTAAGTTTCTCTCACTGTTTTGTGTGCAAAAATCATTACTTTTCAGTAATTTAGCTACTAGTCATTTGAAAGAAAAACAATCATAGATTTATATTCAAATTTATGAAGTTCTTCCGTCGTGATGTAGGGCAATTTGTCAATCAGTTGCAATGAAAACATCACGACGGAAGAACTTCATAAATTTGAATAACAAAAGCAGTACCCGCTGCATGCTATAAGGATTAGAACCAACACTTGCTGTCGGGCGAAAGCTCGGTGGTCTAGTGGAGATGACGCCTGTCCGGTGATCAGGAGGTCTTGGGTTCGAATCCTGCTCGAGTATGTACGCCCATGATTTTTTATCATGGCTACTACTAAAACACTGATCAATTCAGTGCTTATTTACGTCGATGTAGGGCAATTTGTCAATCAGTTGCAATGAAAACATCACGACGGAAGAACTTCATAAATTTGAATAACAAAAGCAGTACCCGCTGCATGCTATAAGGATTAGAACCAACACTTGCTGTCGGGCGAAAGCTCGGTGGTCTAGTGGAGATGACGCCTGTCCGGTGATCAGGAGGTCTTGGGTTCGAATCCTGCTCGAGTATGTACGCCCATGATTTTTTATCATGGCTACTACTAAAACACTGATCAATTCAGTGCTTATTTACGTCGATGTAGGGCAATTTGTCAATCAGTTGCAATGAAAACATCACGACGGAAGAACTTCATAAATTTGAATAACAAAAGCAGTACCCGCTGCATGCTATAAGGATTAGAACCAACACTTGCTGTCGGGCGAAAGCTCGGTGGTCTAGTGGAGATGACGCCTGTCCGGTGATCAGGAGGTCGTGGGTTCGAATCCTGCTCGAGTATGTACGCCCATGATTTTTTTATCATGGCTACTACTAAAACACTGATCAATTCAGTGCTTATTTACGTCGATGTAGGGCAATTTGTCAATCAGTTTGCAATCATAGATTTGTCATACAAGTTACATCAAAGCAAAGCTTGGCATTTTCTCTACATCTTACTCACTATGTGTCCAGCTTAACAGAAATCTGTAGACGTAACATAGATTTGAAAAACAGAATGTTTTCTCAAAGCATGACAACTTTGGTGTCTCAGAATAATGTGGCAGACAGAGGGTGTCTACCATGGCACATGGTAGAAAGTTAATCGTTGGTCAAAGGATGATGATACAGCATGACATTGTAATGATACATCAGAAGCAGAATGCTTCACAGACGCAGGTACACAGTGACTCAAATTGTCTTATGACTTCTGAAAGTGAACGCTTTTTTCATGGGTGCTCACCAATGTAAACGCAAGAGGAAATATAGGTCATTCTCATTGATACACGCAGACAATGGGGAAAAGTGATTAAGATACCTCTGGCAAATTACGTCCCGCAAAGCCATACTGATGAAAAGACATGCATTTTTCTTCTTCTTCTTTTCTTCTCTCTCTCTCTTTTTTTAATGGGGTGGACTTTCTCTTGTCTGTATGGTTGAAGATCACCTATTGGAAAGCAATACCCTGAAGTACCTGGTTTAGCAAAATATTTAGACATCACAGATGATATAACTTTCGAGCCCAGCTATTATAAAATTGCATATACACATTGAGCATATTTAATATAAAGATTAATGATGTGCAGTGTGGGGCACGACATATTTCAATCCGTCTTAACGGTAACGTACTATATGTTTAATCGGAAATACCAGATATTTCTCCTTTAATCATGCTGTTAATGAACATCTTTAATTATCATCCAACAATGAAGGATTAAAAATCTAGGGCAGCTAGATAAACTTTATAGGAGTGTATACCTTTGTTATCATGTGTGATACGTATTGTTCTATATAGGGGTGAACCCCGGAAACTGTGGTATCATAAAGTTTCATGAATAATGGATCAATTCATTTTGCACTACGATATATTCATAAGCAAGTGCCTAATTTATATCACACTATTCTCTTCAGCATGGTGTTGTGGAGTTTGCCAGTTATATCAAAGAGGTTCTCTCGCCTTCTTGATGATTATAGTTTACCTCCTGATGGTTACATGGCATTATCATGAATGCACGGTGAATATCAGAATTGTATTGTTACGGATTTTTGATGATGATATTACAAATAACTACGTCCTGTGTGTCAGACTATAGCCAGCTATCATGGTTATGTAACGCTTTGGAATGTAACGGTCTTGGCCTCGCTTCCCCTTTCCACCATCTGCTATTCTATTTACTCTGTCTGCGACAAGTCCTCCCTTCCAAGTCTCTCTGATTCTCCCGACTGTTATCTTCTCCTTCGGGACCACAGTGTCCTCGCTCCACTGACCTGACTTGGCCATGTCCTCAACTTGCCCTCAGCGAATTAGGTCAAGGACTAAGTTCTTAGGTCCAGCCTTGTTGCCAATTAAGTGTACTCTCTTGAGGCTTGGTCGCGTGCCGCCCAGGCCAGGCCCAGGGACGTATGAATGGTATAAATACTGGCTCCTTTGCAGAAATTAGAGAGTGTATCGAGTAGAGTCAGTCGGATTGAGATTGCGGGGTCGGACTAAACACTTTTCATCTTAACACTGCGAGTCGGGCTGGAGAGTCAGGCAAGAGATTCTGTGCTGAATTGTGTAACACTGAGAGTTGGAATGAGACAATAAAATTGCTATCAGGTCCGGAAGGACATTGTGTCCCCTTCACTTTCTACTAGCTGTCCGACTGAACTGCGTGCTGAGTGTGTGGTGCGATGCGTTACAATACATGTCTCATTAACTGATAACGAAGGTTCCCTGTATTCTCATCATCAGAAGCAAGGGAAATTTTACCCAACTTTCGTTACACTGGTGGCAGCGGTGGGGATACGATCTTAAACACGAATCGATTTGACTTTGACATAAACACAACATCAACTCCGACATGTCACCAAAGAAGGAGAAAGAGCCAGCTAGAGGCTGAAGTTAGGAGCTCCATCTGCATCTCGAGGAGACTCGTCGACTGCTTAAGGAAGCAACAAAGCACGCGACAAAGGAGGACCTCGAGGAAGGCGACGTCGAAGGAGTATCGCACCAGCCTGGATATCACATGTCGGTACAACTCCCACCCCAAGAGCATTTCGATGGAAACGGCAGACCATGGGAAAGTTTCATCTCATCTTTCTCTACTCTCGCGTGTGCCTGTCGATGGATGACAACGAAAAGCGATTTCGGCTCCTGGCCTGCTTGAGGGGAGATGCAGCAGACTTTGTGTTTCAGCAACTAAGCCACGAAGTCAGGCAAGATTTTGACCAGTTGGTTACTGCTCTCGAGGGCCGATTTGCCCATCAGCCATCACCATCGACATTTGTGTCTCAACTGGAGTCCCGGCGTCTCTCTTTGAAGGAAACTGTCGCTGATTACGCCGCCGATATCCGTCGGTTGACAACTTTCGGGTACCCCACGGCTGACCTAGCGACGCGTGAGACTATAGCGACTCGCCACTTTCTTCGCAGCCTCGGGGATGGGAGCATGTCGATGACTATCGGCATGCACGAGCCCACGACGCTCCACGAGGCTCGTGAAATAGCCGAGAGGTATATGCAGCTGCGTGAGGAGTCAACGCGATCTACAACCCGGCCGGTTCGGGCGGTTTCTACGACGACAGCCGGTGTGGAAGAGGCCATGCGTTCACTAGAGCGGCGTCTTGGAGAAATGGAAGCAAGGCTAGCGCAGTTTTCGTCATCTCTACCGGGCAGGTCTCGTGGGAGGTCGAGTGGTGGCAGAGGGAGTTCTCGACTTCGATGTTTCAACTGCAATACAGAGGGGTATATCGCCAAATTTTGCCCTCATAGTAGTCACTCTTACGGACAGCAGCTCGCTCCGGAATGGCAAACACAGCATCAGTTTCCTGTAGGGACGCGGGCTCCACCTCCGTCACAGCCATCTCCTGTGTGGCAACCACCTCCACAACAGCTGCAGCAACACCGTCAACCAGGGCCACCACAGCCTCCTCCTCCACTCCCTCCACAGTCACAGCATCGAGCGGCCCCTCTCGATACTCGCGGATCGGGAAACTAGAGTTGGCCGCCCCCGTCGATCATGAACGAGACGTCGACGAAAACAGACTCAGCCGGCGAAATATCATTCGCATTGGTGAACATTGTGGGAATTCTGCCCTTCTCCCACTAAAAATCAATGAGACTCATACCAAGTTCTTGGTCGACTCGGGAGCGGTCGTGACAATAGTTTCATCGAGGCTGTATAATGCAATGCCTATGGACACGCGACCACAACTACAACCTTTGTGCGAGGACATTAAGCTGAAAGCGGCAGATAACGGAGACATCACGGTACACGGTATATTCCAGGCAGTGATCGAACTAGGCGACGAGCGTTTTCCGTGGGACACTTATGTTGCTGATATCAATGACGAGGGATTGTTAGGTTTTGACTTTATGCACCATTACAATTGCTCGCTTGAGGCCAGACATGGGGTGCGTATAAATAATCGCTTATTTCCATGTGAAATACAGTTCGATAAAGTGTGTTATTTGATAACGAAAACAGAAGTTATTGTTGGTGCCAACTCCGAGCACATCGTTGATGGCGCCCTTAGTGAGCCACTACCGTTTGATGCATGTGATGGACATGCCCTTGTCGAGCCCCTGCCCCTTGAGCACCGTACACAACAAGGAATATACGTCGCTCATTCCCTCGTCAGCGTAACCGATACCGTTGCCAAGGTGCCCATTCGTGTCCTCAATTTAACTGATGAAGATGTGCGCTTACACGCGGGGAGAAGGTTAGCTGTGCTTAACCCTATTGATTATGTATATGATAGTGACTGTGTTAACGCTGAAATTAGCGGTAGTTTTACCCGTGTGAGGAGTGTAAACGTGACTGAAGGCGAGGAGCGCTGGAGTGCTGCATGCATGGATTTATGGAGCAAAGATTTGAAGGCTCTGTATGAGAGGAGCTGTGAGGGACTCTCGTCACAAACTGATCGTGATCGTCTCGGGCAACTTCTCCATCGGCATCGCTCATCATTTGCAGCTTCCTCCACCGATCTCGGGCGGACATCAATTGTGCAGCACAAAATAGAGACTGGTGATGCTGCACCAATAAAGCAGAGACCACGCCGGCCGCCTCGTGCTTTTATGAATGACGAGGAAGAAATCATTCAAACCCAGCTTGAAGCAGGCATCATTCGTGAGTCAAGCAGTGCATGGTCCAGCCCTCTCGTTTATGTGAAAAAGAAAGACGGCTCGACAAGACCATGTGTCGATTACAGGAAACTGAACGATGTGACTAGAAAAGATGCCTATCCACTGCCCCGCATAGAAGATTGCCTAGACTGCCTTAGTGGAACTCAGATATTTTCTACACTCGACTTGCAGTCGGGGTATTGGCAGATTGAAATCGACGAAGCGGATCGCCCGAAGACTGCCTTCTCTACACGATCAGGACATTGTGAATATGTGACGATGCCTTTTGGACTATGTAACGCACCGAGCACATTTGAGAGGGCGATGGAGCTCATTATGAAAGGCCTACAGTGGAAGACAATCATACTTTATCTGGACGACATTATCGTGATGGGGTCGTCGGTGGACGAACACATCGACCGTCTCGACGAAGTCCTCGCCAGACTGGGAGAAGCGGGCCTCAAACTGAAGCCGAGTAAGTGCAACCTATCAGTCAGGGAGACTACCTATTTTGAGGGAAGATTGAAATCCCCCGAAAGAGGAGATGTTACGTAACGGAACGACGCGATATGGTCAGAGCGAACCGTTACAGATGTTCTTTTTCCAGTCGCTATGAGAATAATTCACCGAGACGGAGAGAGAGAAACACATGTACACACACGCGAGCGTACACACACGGAGGGTCATCCGCATCGAGTTGGAGGACGGTTCGTTGTGTGTAGCTATTTTTAGCGCTCCTCTCTCTCCCCCTCTCTCCTCCATCGTTCTGTTGCTGCGTACCCGTGATCAGTGATGATGCTGATAAGCAAAATCCCCAATCACTTACCTTTCGCGACCCCCATGGCAAAAAAAAACAACAACAACAAAACAGCAAGTGAATTGACCATGCACATCGACATTGTGTTGTTGGAAGGCGGAGCATGGTCGTGCAGACCTAAGTTTTGATCGAAGTTAGAGCACGAGGAAGAGACATGCAAGTTTGAAGAACAACAAAAACCTTCACAAGACAAGACTAATAGTGAGAGGTAATTATCATCTATTAACTCCATTTCAATTTCAACTATTTTAGTTAAAAGCATATGTGATTGTGACGTGTTGATCAAACATTTCTAGAGACAAAGTGAGGGTGGATGTCGCATTATAGTTCCCTGGTTCATTACCGTGATAGTGTACGTGTGATGTTGCGATGATCTAGATGAGGTAACCTTGTGGTTGCATGAGGCTTGTAACTTTTAACCCAGTGAGCATGATCGCAAGAGAGCAAGAAAGTATGAGGACACTGATGGTCATGTAGCAAAAGAAAGAACCCCGGAGCTCCGGCGGTCCGCAGTTGACGTTCGACGGCTGTGCGAGAGCTCCAGCGTCATGCAACCTATTAGAAAACCTACGGTGGCGGTGCCTTCCGTCTCTTGCTCTTTTCATTCGGACATTCCACAGAAATACGGGCAAACCAGGAGTTTACGGGACCGGACTATCTAAGTACAATACCAGTTCTCACCAACTCTTGATCATTTGACGAAAAAATAACTGAATTGTTGATAGAAATATCGGCAAAAACATGACAGGCTACCACAATTCCCATAGACGTTGAAGCTCAGCGGTAACAGCACTCACGTACGCACGGTACGTGCGTGCACTGTGTTAACGCGATTCATGCATAGCGCATTGCAGACACACACACAGTCCGTCCCTGTGTTTCGTTGAATAATCGCTGCAAAATAAGAATGCCTTGAAAGAAACTATGACACGGAGATTCAAAACATACACTTTGGATTCGCGTTTTCATCCTTCAATTACAAATTTTCCTCACTATATGTGAATATTGGTTTTTGGAGGAGATAAACTTTATTTATTCATCTTTCACTGGGTGAAATTTCAATATCAACATTAAATGAGGATTTTTTAAGGTGAATTTTTAAAGACATGCATGTCAAAACGATGCAGTGATAGCCATTGACTTTGTACGCGTCGAGCTTCGGGCAGAGACTGCGGGAAGGTCATGAATAATTCATTAAGTCCAACTTTCCCGATTATTCGCGAATATCTCCATTCCCTAAAAATCGGCTGTCTCCCTGAGTGCCTATTGCAAACCGAAGTCGCCTACCTCGGACACGTCGTAAGCCAAGACGGGGTGAGGCCTGATCCCGAAAAGGTTGCTCGAATTCAAGACTGGTCGACTCCGACATCGGTAACTGATGTCCGCTCCTTCCTCGGCCTGTGCTCTTATTATAGACGTTTCATCCGGGGCTTCTCTACAATTGCTGCCCCACTTAACAAACTGTTGGAAAAGAAAGGTCGCTTCCAGTGGGACGCTAGCTGCCAAAATGCATTTGAACAGCTGAAATCGACGCTCACCAGCGACGTCGTGATGGCGTACCCTCAAGACGAGGGACTCTTCATTCTCGATACTGATGCCTCAGCGACAGAAATTGGGACAGTCTTGTCGCAGATGCAATGGGACGAACATAGCCGTAAGGAGGTTGAACGCCCTATTGCATTCGCCAGCCGAACACTTACACGAACTCAAAGACAATATTGTACGACAAGACGGGAACTGTTAGCCGTGGTCTCCTTCGCTCGTCATTTCCGCCATTTCCTTCTCGGGAGGAAATTCCTGATTCGCACGGACCATTCCTCCCTTCGGTGGATCATGTCGTTTCGAGAACCGACAGACCAGATGGCGCGATGGATCGAAATCTTATCGCAGTTCGACTTCGTGATCGAGCATCGGGAAGGGAAACGGCATGGTAATGCTGACTCACTGTCTCGAATACCGTGCGACCCCGACAAGTGTGAGTGCTATGATGGAGCTACCATACTGCGCGACTTGCCTTGCGGTGGCTGCTCTACATGCCAGCGACGACATCGGGAGTGGTCTGATTTCTTCAGCGTCGATGATGTCGTCCCTCTATCTGCAAAGCGAGTGAAGTACACATGTTCTAATAATGCTGTCGATGAAAATTCTTGCCTGACTGTAAATGAAAATGAACGTAGAAGGGTCTCTACTCGCCGTCTCGCCGTGGTCGTGGCCGCTTTCGTTCTTTCCCTGCTATCGTGGTCGATGTGGAAATCGCGACTTGCGGTACTATGTGGACTGACGTACCTGTGTGCAGGGGTCGCCTTAGTAATTCGCATGATGAGAAACGCACACCAAAGTTTGAGGTGGGGATGCAGGACATCTCCCAAATTAGTTAGTCGTGGAATAAATGTGGTGCGTGCATGGGCTTTGCGAATTAAGAGGAGGCGAGGTCGCGACAACGAAGTCGGTGTCGAGCAAGACAACAACCCGCGCTGCGTCCCTGAAACGGATGCCTTTGCCGGAATGACTACCGGGCGGCAGGGTGTAATCTTGACCGACATCAACCGCGACGAAATGATTGCTGCTCAGAAGGCTGATACCGACGTCGGGCTCATATATCGGTGGCTGAATGAATCCAAGGACAGGCCAGATCGAAGTCGCGTCCACGACAAGAGCCCTGTGGTTCGCAACCTTTGGCTCGTGTGGGGACAGCTCGACATCGTTGGTGGACTATTATGTAAGAGATTCACGGAGGGCATGGTGACTTCGAGACTGCAGCTCGTTGTCCCAGCCAAGCTCCGTGATCGCATCGTGGAGTCCAATCACTCGCCAACAATGTCTGGGCACCTAGGAATGAAAAAGACCCTAAGCAAAATTAAAAGACATTTCTACTGGCTGGACATGAAAGAGACCGTGCGCATATTCCTCGCCAACTGTGCTAAATGTGGAGCTAGAAAGCGGCCGACGATGAGACCGAGAGCTCCCCTCGGCGACTACTCCGCCGGGTCCCCCATGGACCGTGTCTGCATGGACATAATGGGACCATTTCCCGTGAGTAGCAAGGGAAACCGCTATGTGCTTGTCATTGGGGACACATTTACAAAATGGACCGAGGCATACGCCATACCCGACCAGACAGCTGCCACTATCGCTGACGTAGTCGCCAAGGAATTCATATCACGATTTGGTACGCCACATGAAATACACACAGATCAGGGCAGAAATTTCGACTCAGATCTGTTTCGTGACTTGTGTAGTCTGCTACAAATTTCTAAAACTCGGACCACCCCGTACCATCCATCATCCAACGTCATGATCGAGAGGTTTAACCGCACACTAGTGGACATGATCACGGCGTTCGTCGACAAGCGACAAACCGACTGGGATGAAAATCTACCCATGCTGACGTCCGCTTACCGCACCACTGCCCACGAGTCAACCGGGTTTTCCCCTAACTTCCTGATGCTCGGTAGAGAAGTTAGGACACCGATAGAGGTCGCACTTGGAGTAGGCAGCCCAGACGACGAGGGAAAATCTCCAAACGACCACGACCTTGTGTAGTGACCCGGCGACTCAGTGACCTTACGATAGAAATTCGCACCTGTCAAAATGGAAGTACCAAAGTGTTACATCACGATCGCTTGAAGCCGTACACCTCGGCAGAAATTCCCACGTGGGCAACAAACATTTCTGCTAAATTGAAGCTGTCAGGCGACCCCGCGAAGCGTTATGTTAGTACGCAGACGAGGGATAAGGATCTTATCGTGCCGCGACGCTCCAGAAGGACCATCAAGCCCCCGGAGAGACTGATTTATGGCTAACGCTCTCGATGTCCCCCCCCCCCCCCCCCTCCCGAGTTGGTCCTATTGCCGATTCCATCCCCTCGTCTCACGTCACTTTTCACCAGATACTTCGTTGAGCAACATTGATTTTATCCTCCTCTCCGAACGAGCCCAGCGCTGGATTCCTACCATTCGTCCCTCTTTTTAACATGGCCTTCCAAGAAGATTTTGTTTCTGGGCTTATGACAACCCCTCAGCAGCCAGAATACTCGCCAATCTCTGTGAGTGGTGACTCGTCACCCGAAAAGTCAGCTCCTTCTCGATTTACACCGACCCCGTTGCCGACCAGGCCTGACGGCGTTAGGCACTTTTCCAGTCGCCAGCACCCAGTAGGCCTACCACACTGCAGCGCCCCGACCACGCCACATGCGCCTTCGAATGGCGACCTACTTGCAGCTTTGCGGGCCATGGAGGGAAGATTTTCGGCTGAGCTCAATGCTATTAGGGGAGAGGTATCCCAGCTCCGTCATGCCGTCGATGAGATGGGCAAAAAGAACCCCCAACTCGCCGCTGATGCCAGGGCCGACGCGGAGTGCCTCCAGAGCAATCTCCGCCATGGGATCAACCACGTAGCTGGCCTCGTCACAAACGAGAAGGAGACGATTCAAAAAGCATCTACGTTGCTACGGGGTCTACTTTCCAGTTAATGGGCTCTACCCTCGCCTGTGTCATTTTGGATTATTTCACGTCTGATGATCCCCGAGGAGGATTTTCCCCCAGTTTTGTAAGTTAAAACGAGTGTTTTCTTTTCTTTTCTTTAATTAATTTAATACCTAGCGTCCCGACCCATTGCCGAGAGAGACCGCTGCCCACGCCCATCCGGATTACATAAGGATAAAAAAAAATACTTTTTTTTTAACTTGTTTTGTTTTCTCATTTGCGGAGATGACGATAACTGATAATTTTTTTTCTTACACTACGTGAACGGAGAATATATGATTAACCATTTCACATTTCGTCTCAACGGATAAATATGGACTTCCATTTGATGAGTGCACGCCTGCATTCCCCTCCTTTGGACAGTGAACTCTTGTTGACCAAAGGGACTCGATTGATCATATTGACGTTTTGATGTGCATGGAGTCGGCATATGACATGCCTGTGCGGTTACATTTTGTTACGGTTGTATTTCGTCCGTATGATACATGTACTTTCTCCTCGTTTCATTCTCCTTATCCTCTACTCTGAGCCATTACTCTGTTTTCGCTTGTTTTTGCCTGCATTATCATTTCCTCGGTCCTGTCACATATTCTTCCTTCTGTATTCTTATGGTTCACCTCTCACTTTTGTTGCTTGAATCGTTTATTCGCTTTGTGTTCCAGTCATGAAAAGAATTATGTATCTATAACATTGTTGTTTTCTATTTGTTTAATATTTTATTTTTCAATAATGTACATACATACGTGACGAGTTGAATTTGTACACGTACTATAGATTTGTGTTTTGTGACGAATTTCAAGTAAAGGCCTCTACTTGCCCGTACGGAGTGCTATCGCTTTAAAGTTGATTCTGTATTTTTGCATAGCACTAATTGATTGAAAAAAAAAAGTGATCTAGCAGTAATTCAAATATAATTCTCCAGTCAGTTTTGTTTGCAAATCTCTTCTGCTGTATGTAGATACGTGTAGGTTAATATGTGTAGCTTCGTTAACATTCACTCGGTGTGTTCTGAACGTGATTAAGCCACCTAGTGTATAATAATTATGCTATTTTGGCTGATATACGACAAAATTACAATGACAGATTGCAGTAATTCGACTGTTTTTAATTTCCTTCTTTTCAAATGTCATATAAGTGACATTTCGTTGATTGCTGCCCGATTACCATTGCTAAAAACGAAAGCAAAAAAAAAAATAGCATTTCATGTTAGTCAGTACAAGTTGTAAATATAGTTATGATGATATGCGCAGCCTGATATTCGGGTTTAGTTTCAATTGTCACATTCTCATGCCTCATGGTACTGATAACTTACCATTGTGAAGTTATCGTGATCACTTTCGTACTATTACGAAGTATCCATGTTTTTTTTTCTCATTTGTTTCATACGTTGATATTATGCCTCACATAACTACCGTCTCAATTCTTACGTTGTTTTGTCATATTTACATTCATTGTGTTTCGCAGTAATGCATGTCTTTATCGTGCGATTCTGAACAGAGCCGATTTTAGTGATTGTTCCCGGATATCGTCGTTGAACCTAACACATTTGGGTAGAAACAGGGCATATCCGTATACAATGTATTACCCGTTTTTCATGATCTATCTGAATTTTGGCTTCTTCTCTGATATCACCTTTACATCTCACCCCTCCCTAGCGACCTTGGCTGTTTCTTTCCGTCCTCTTTCTCCTTCTACATCTCTCTGCCACCTGTTACGTAAGGCCTGATCTTGCAGTGTAATCTCTTTCTAAAGGCCGACTGGCCTTCGTCTCTGGTCTCAACGTTCCCTCGTAGTCAGTGCACTCTTACGACTGTTTGGATAGGTCAGTGGTTAGCACCCCCAGGGACAAAAGTAGAAAAGTGCTGTCGTAAAGAGTTCACAACTATGCAATCATGAGCAAAAACTGTTAATTGTTCCTTGTTTATTTGAACGCCTTTTGAAGACTTTTTTTTTCTTTGGCTGAATTTGTGTATCATATTATGTCGCTCGTCGGAAGCTAGTTTTTATAATTATGCTGTCATATTTGTTTTTCTCACTCACGGTAAGCAGTTAGTCGTAGTCTACATTTTTGTGTGATTGCCGTTGCTGCATCCAGAGTAAACAAAAGAGCAAACTTGAATGAATATAGATATTGTTTTCCAATCATGCCATTCAGAACCAGCTTGTTGGGTGACATATTGTGGCGGTTTTACGTTTTCTGTGATATTGTGATTTAACTGACTCTGTTTTGAAGATTGTTCTGACGATTTTGAGTAGGCGTCATTGCGTCAAGTGTAAAGGCATTTTAGTTGGATTTTTCGTCATTTTTCCTCTTGTGTCATATCCACACATTTTTTTTTTGTGCGTCCGTTTTCAGATGGATTATTTTCTGTTATGCTTGCTCTGTAGTTGAACCGTACGTTATGTGTTATTGTAGTTTCGTATCCTACGAGTGTTCCTATTCAACGCACTCCCTCTGTGAAAAATTAGGCAAGCGACGTATTTCTTTCGCTATTGTTGATTTTACATGTTGCATTTCTCGTTAACACTGATTTGTTTTTTGTGTGTGTGTGATTTGTTTAAGTGGGCAACACCCAATTACTTGCCGCTGCTCTAAAAGTGTGTTTATTTCATTTAACCTGGTACTTGTAAATATTCTGTATATGCGTTTATCCGGACTGCTGTATTTTGTACAACAGCATTGCTTACATGGCATTTTAATGACATTACTTTGAACCTGATTCATTACTCTCTGGTATACGTCCATTTAAAGTCCTTGACACTCAATCCAATGGTCTCTACTAAGTTGTACATGTTTAGTGAATCTTCTGTTAAAAAAAAAAAAAAAAAAAAAACTTCCTCGTCACTGAGGACAGTGACTTTTCTACGGAGGGAGGTAGTGTTACGGATTTTTGATGATGATATTACAAATAACTACGTCCTGTGTGTCAGACTATAGCCAGCTATCATGGTCATGTAACGCTTTGGAATGTAACGGTCTTGGCCTCGCTTCCCCTTTCCACCATCTGCTATTCTATTTACTCTGTCTGCGACAAGTCCTCCCTTCCAAGTCCCTTTGATTCTCCCGACTGTTATCTTCTCCTTCGGGACCACAGTGTCCTCGCTCCACTGACCTGACTTGGCCATGTCCTCAACTTGCCCTCAGCGAATTAGGTCAAGGACTAAGTTCTTAGGTCCAGCCTTGTTGCCAATTAAGTGTACTCTCTTGAGGCTTGGTCGCGTGCCGCCCAGGCCAGGCCCAGGGACGTATGAATGGTATAAATACTGGCTCCTTGCAGAAATTAGAGAGTGTATCGAGTAGAGTCAGTCGGATTGAGATTGCGGGGTCGGACTAAACACTTTTCATCTTAACACTGCGAGTCGGGCTGGAGAGTCAGCCAAGAGATTCTGTGCTGAATTGTGTAACACTGAGAGTTGGAATGAGACAATAAAATTGCTGTCAGGTCCGGAAGACATTGTGTCCCCTTCACTTTCTACTAGCTGTCCGACTGAACTGCGTGCTGAGTGTGTGGTGCGATGCGTTACAATACTGTCTCATTAACTGATAACGAAGGTTCCCTGTATTCTCATCATCAGAAGCAAGGGAAATTTTACCAACTTTCGTTACAGTATAATATCCGCTGGGATTGTTAAATGCTAAATAATTCTGGACTCAGAAAATTTCTTATTGTGGTTACAGTTTGTTATTCTGAAGGTACATTTTCCCATGGTGCATTATTACAATAGTTCGGTAATCCAAAATGAAATAAGGTTCGTTTAAAATACTAAAGGATTGTTCTTCCGAATGTTCGTTGTATAGTCCGTAAAAGAAAAAAGAAAGAAAGAAAAAAACTTGCAATCCGATGGTTCGTTAGTTTAAAACAAAAATGGCTAGTAATTCCGAAGATTTGTTATAAGTATGCATTTTTTTCCCCATTTTTGGATTAACGAACCCTTATTTCACTTTTTTTTGGGGGGGATGGGGCTATCAAACCTTCAGAATCATGAAGTTTCTTTTATTTTCAGCTTAACGAAGCTTCGGGAAAACAACTCCTATTCAATTTTTGGATTAACGAACCGTATACTGAGTAAATAGCGTGCATAAGGTTTGCCACGTAAATTCTCCAAACACGTCATTTTATCATCCTTTGGTGAATTAGGTCTGAAGAAATACCAGCTTATCTTTTTTTAATCAAAACTGATACAATAACATTCCTTGTGAAGCTCAACGCGGTAAACCTTTATGCTCGCGTAATCAAAGCGTGTTCTAACCTGTTATACTGTCTTCATAGCACACTATTCGCAAGAAGCTTTGAGTTTGATGGCTACATTATTTCATCGATGAAATCACTTAATGTCATTGTGAGAGCCACACTCGAAAAGATTTGTGGATGTTTTTATTTGCAATTGCGTGATATTTAGGCCCTATGCTGTTGCGAATTATTGTTCTCCATACATAAAACCCAATTGTAAACCTACATTACGTTTATACTTGGTTAAAAAAAAAAGGATTCCAGAAGTTCAAGGCTTCATTATAATATAGGCCTAATGATTATAATATTATTATATTATGGATTGGCCCACACGTACAACATACACAGTCGACTGCAGTCGAAGTACAGGCCTACCTAGTCAATTTGCATATAATATCAATTTGATATAGAATCAGTGCCTCGATCTTCAAAGTGTTTATGGATTCACTCGGACACAGTGAAGCCGATTGAAATACCTCTCTCTTACCCAATCCTGTTGATACAAACAAGATCGCAAAATCAAGAACATGTCTGAAAATGATACGAACAGTCATGGCTACTGTTGGGCCCTATTTCTTTGTACAGAGTTGAAAAAAAAACATGAGAGGGAACACACTAGATATTAGCAATCGTAGATTGCCAAACATTGGAGCTATTTCGTTTGTGTAGCTCCATGGCCAAATGTTGTAGCCTCATGGCCAAACTAAACTAGTATACCGGGTACATACATGTATTAGTTATGCAATGCGTGCATGCAGTACTGCACTCTAGAGTTTGTGTACCTCCATGGTGAGACTTACCTCCCTGACAGATCTGCAGGGTGTTGGGAGAAAGGTACTGAACTGTATAAAACCTATACAGTGGATGACTAGTCTAATCCAAATTCAGCAGTAAATTCAACTATATGTGTTCATTTTAGACTTACTATGAAGAAAAAGGGTACTGTATCTTTTCTTCAGAAGAATTGATTGATCGGAAACCAATTTGTGAGGTATATAATAATCTACATGTCATTAATATAGATCACATACGAAGTCATATAGATGCGAATTCCATTTACTGACTGATAAACAGACTGATAAACGACTGTCAGAGCGAATGATTTATCGCGTTCAGTCAAAAATCTGACTGAAAGTAGTAAAAATAGTTACGTTCAGACGCAGGCCCTAACCTCGAGGTTAGGAAACCTCGAGGTTTAGCTCTTGCCCCCTAACTACGACTTGTGTCCACACGACGATCTTAACCTCGAGGTTACGAAACCTCGAGGTTAAGCTTCTGCCCCCCCCCCCCCCCCCCGTATACGAGTGGGTCCCACTCGATGTTAAAACCACAAACCGGAAGTTTTAGCCCATACTGCTAACAAGCTTATGCGTCTATTTCTTCTTTAGTCCAACCCTGTCAGACTCGCTTACCGGTACCCTTTTTCCCACCGGCGGGCACCAGCTTCGGTATGCAGAGATAGCACTGCACTGATTACTTTATGGCTTTATGAAGATATTTGTCGAAAACAATTTTTTAGCGTCGGAGAAGAAAATAGAATACAGTAGCGAGTTCGACGTGTTCAGTTTCAGATATCAAGCGCATGGGAAGAAAAGATGATGTTGTGATGTGCGTCATAGGTTTTTCACCTCGCACGCACGTGTAGTGTATTTGTGGTGTATTTATACGTGTGGGAGGTTGACCCGGAAGCAGAGAGAAATTGTAGGGGCTGGAGTTCGCGGCGAGGTCACTCTTAACTTCGAGTTTGTTGTTTTTTGTGTCCACACGGTGCTTAACTACGAGTGGGAACCCCCCGCGGCTCATGGTTAGTGCGCTAACCATAAGATTTCTCGTGGCTCGAAACATTGAGCAAACCTCGAGGTTTGCTGACTACGAGTGTGTCTTCGAGGTTTCCTAACCTCGAGGTTAAGGACTCCCGTCTGAACATAACTTAAGAGACTTTTCTTTTTCTTTTTAATCTGATTTATGATTTCGCCATCTACATAAAAGAATCATTTATTAGCGCATTTTCATGGTCTTAATAAAATGTGTAAGAGGCGCATAGACAATCCAAATATTTAAGGATTGACTTAAAAACCAACGCGCTCCAGCGCAGTCGTGGCTATGGTGTATTGACCGACACACACCCAGCAACAAGTATCGTTTTGTATGCAACCTCACATGGCGCAGGATGATCTTTTGCAAAGAAGATGGAAGGTGAGACGACATTAGCCATGTCTACACCTATCCAAAAACTTGTAGTTATACTTTAACTACGAAAAAATTCCTTCCCCTAACCACGACAAAACTTCGATGCCGTTCATACCTACATGCAGTTAGCAAAACCTCGAGGTAAAGCTAACTACGATAGAAAATAAAGGGCGCCTAGTTCGCACATAGGGTTGCGCGCTATTGTGGAAAAAAAAAATGAGCGTCGTGGTTAACAACTCCGTTCACATCTGTCATAGTTTAAGCGCTCTCTGGGGGGCCTTCCCAAAACCACGACGAAACCACGACAACACTCTAAGAAATCTTATGGTGTTGTCGTGGTGTCTTCGCCTTAAGGTTTTGTCGTGGTTTTCAAAACTACATGCGTCTACATATACGCAAACTTGGAGTTTAGTGCCTCGTAGTTTACAAAACCTCGAGGTTTTGAAAACCTTAAGGTAAAGGGATCTAGGTGTGAACCTCACTTATGCAACTTTCTTCCCGGACCCCTTTTCGTTGGGCGCGCAGTCTCTCGATTATCGCAATCTAGTCTGGCTTCCAGATCCTCTGCCCATACTATTTCGCTATTCATGATATTGACGCCCTCAACGTCGAAATAAAGGCGGCGACTTCGTCGCCGCGGAGTCCAGTTGGCAAAGGGTCTGGAAACCAGACTAATCGCAATCAGAAAATTTGCGCCCTGTTTTGGTTTATCGCACCAAGGAAAAGGGGACGGAGCCCAGACTATGATGGATCGAGAGGAGGCGCATCCCCCTCTGGTACACCCTCACTTTATTAGGTTAAACCAACAGAAACATAAATAAGAAAATGGGGGGGGGGGGTCGTGCCAGCCTTTGATTTTGCAAAGGCGCCCCCCCCCCCCCCCCTTTACGGAATTCCTAGATCCACCCCTGTGACGCGTTATGACATTGTGGTCGACGTGTTATGACATTTGTGGTTAATCCCCGATTTTGACTTGTGGTTGACGCAATCGCGGGTTGAGAGGGGGCGCATCCCCCTTTAGTGCCCCTCTCTTTATTTCGTCAACACAACAGAAATAAAAAGCAGAAAATGGGGAGGGGGAGGGTCGCGCCAGCCTTTGACTTTGTAAAGGCGCCTCCCCTTTATGGAATTCCTGGATCGGCCCTTGTGACGCGTCATGACATTGCAGTAAATTTGGAAATTTTGACATTTGTCGTCGACGTGTTATGACAATTGCAGTAAAAATGGAAATTTTGACATTTGTCGTCGACGTGTTATGACATTAGTGGTTGTTTTGATATTAGTGGGCGATTTTGACATTAGTGGGCTCTTCAGAGGGTCTAATATCGCTACTCTAAAATATCTAATCCTAGCTCACCTGTTTGGCAGTTCGACCCGTTATAACCCGGTAAACACAGACAGGAGTACATATTGACATCGTCCTGACACGTTCCTCCGTTCAGACAAGGATTGCTATCACATTCATCAATATCTGTAAATTAAGAAAAGCAGATTATGATTAGAATATAAACAAAAAGTCAACAGAACGTACATGCAAAAACTAAAACGCCAAAAGCATACAGTTTAAACGGAAAGCAGAATATTGGCTGTGATTTTCAATGGGTTATAAAAAGATTCTCATCTTAGAAGCGAATAGACTTACACGCTTTCAAATAGTTAACGACTATAATGTAATGCATGTTCAGTTAAACAAACCACCAAAGAGCTAGCATATTAGTAAAGTAGTATGTATTGGCCTTAGTTATCATAATGATATAAGAAATATTTGGTCAGATAATTTGATGTGGTATCAGATTGCAAATACATTTTATATTTTTCCCTTTCAATCAGAATAGTTAGGAGCACAGGTATATCGGAAAGGAATTAGAGTATGATTATGAAGTGCTTTATATATATATTATATATATATACATATCATATTTAACTTGAGACTTGGTTCTGAAAAATACTGATTTTGAAAGACGAAAATTGTACTAAGATTATAAACATTCTTATATGTTCCACGTGACTCCAAGGGAGAAATGGTTTAATGTTCCTCTCTTGAGAATCTAATCCGAATAATACAGGTTGTAACATGCCAAATAAAAAAAAAAAAAAAATGTCATCTAGACGTACTGAGAAGCAACACAGATGAAGAGGAAAATCTATAATGTTAAGAATGATATTCAATGTGTTCTTCTGGCTCTCAGATGAACTTTTTTGCAAGTAGACAGCCATTATCTAAAGTACACACACACACACACACACACACACACGCGCGCGCGCGCGCGCAGGTAACTTTTTTTTTTTTTCATTTCATGAAATTCTTTCCTCGAGATGTTTTTATGCAACTGATTGACAAATTTCCCTACACCGACGTAAATACGCACTCAATTGATCAGTGTTTAATAGTAACCAACACACACACACAGACACACACACACACACACAGACACACACACACACACACAAAACCCATGGGCGCACACACTCGAGCAGGATTCTAACATACGCCTCCTGATCACCGGACAGGCGTCATCTCTACTAGCCCAATGAGCTTTTGCCCGACAGCAAATTTGGGTTCTGATCCTTATAGCATGCAGGGGGCGCCACGTTATAGGCTACTTTTGGCTACCATTAAACACTGATCAATTGAGTGCTTATTTACGTCGAAGAAGGGCAATTTGTTGCATGAAAACATGTCGAAGGAAGCATTTCATGAATTTGATTAATAGACTGCATTGCTAAACTCTTCTTAACGTGGCCATTTTCAACTTTCCTTACGCGTACCAAAACCAGAAAATAAAAAATCCATTAAATTTATCAAAGATGTAACAATGTGACCTAGAGTCCACATAACTCACTGACTAACCATTTGTTGTCATGTGAGTAATAGAAAAGGTAATACCTGAAACGCATCAGTTCATGTTTCTGCTGTCTTTTGGTTTTGTTTTGTTTTTTTATGACGTGTGTCTTTGCGTTGCTGTACCACCTCTGCTTGCTTGTGCTAAAGTGACAGTAATGTTAAGCACTGCCAACCTGAGGGCAAACGTGCTGCATCTGTAAACTCTAACCAAGTTTCAGGGAGTGGCTCAACTCTCCTGCATCTCCCCGAATGTACATGCACATAACTTACTGTAATAGACCATAATTTGGTCGTGGTTCAGTACGTCATTTAGCGTTAAAAAGAAAAAAAAATCATACAATGTGTTATTTTGCAATCGTTTGGAAATATGCCGGTTATGAGTGAAGAGTTACAAATATCGTCTGCTGAAAAGCAGAAGAGCATTATCGCGTTCTAAGATTGAAAGATATGTATAGTATTGATAGATATGAGCATTGGGCTTTTAACTTTCTGGAGATGCCACTCATGATATAGATACCACTCATGATAAAGAACAGAGCATACATTAAAAGAGGCATTTAAAATCGGTTTTTGAATGGCTGAGATATAAAGAAAAAAGTAATACAAAGGAATAGTAATAAAAGATGGGTGCCACCCTTTATTACGTTCGATCTGTTTTTGATATTTCAGATACTTCAAAACCAATTTTCATCAAATAATTTTTTAATTCCTCTTTGAATTACATGCTCTCATAATTTATGTCCATTGTTACGCACAAAAAAAAAGTAAGAACAGAGAAATATGTCTCGACCCCCAACTATCATAATCTCTGAATGAATAAAATCGAAATAATCGAATTTCATTAAACGAAGAAAAAAAACATACTTAATCAAAGGCGGGTAGATTTACAAGCATTGTTCCCAATTTCGGGTAAATAGCACTCTTATCGTTTTGATTTTCAACCTTTTCCTATAAATTACGCGGTGCCCGATACATGCTATGAGGATTGGAACCGACACTTGCTGTCGGGCGGAGGCTCACTGGTCAGGTGGTGATGACGCCTGTCCGGAGATCAGGAGGTCTTAGGTTCGAATCCTGCGCGAGTGTGTGCGCCCGCGATTTTTTGTCATGGCTACTATTAAACACTGATCAATTATGTGGTTATTAACAAAAGGTTTAGCTTCATTATCAAATTCAGCAGCAGATTCCTATTCGCTACTCTAAATTACAAGCGTTGTACATAACAGGGCCGGCGCAGCCGTGGGGGCCGTGGGGGCTCGGGCCCCCACACTTTTTGTGCACCATACAAAGGAATACATAAGGTGTCATCACTTTGTTAGCTCATGAAACCCGGAAGTGGGCCCCACACTTTTGAAAACACGGCGACGTTCCTGCATAATCCTAGCTCACCTGTTTGACAGCTCGTTATAACCGGGTAAACACAAACACGAGTACATATTGACATCGTCCTGACAAGTTCCTCCGTTCAGACAAGGATTGCTAACACATTCATCAATATCTGTAAATGGAGAAAATCGGATTATGATTAGAATATTGAACATGTCATCTTATGAATAAATAAGGAAAAAGTCAATGAAACGTACATGCCAAAACTGAAACGCAAAAGCAGAATAATTGCCCTGAGTTTCAATGGCTCATAAAAAGATTCTCATCTTAGAACCGAATAGATTTACACGCTTTCAAATAGTAAAAGCCTATAACGTAATACATGCTCACCTATACAAACCACATACAGGTAGCATATTAGTGAAGTAGTGTGTATGGGTCTTAGTTTTCCAAAGAATGTAAGAAATATTAGGAAAGACAAACGTGTTTTTTTTTTTATTATAAAATGCATCAGCAGATTGCAATTCGCTATATCTAGGTAACTCTAGAATACCTAATCCTAGCCTACCTGTTTGGCAGTTCGACCCGTTATAACCCGGTAAACACAGACACGAGTACATATTGACAGCGTCTTGACACGTTCCTCCGTTCAGACAAGGATTGCTTTCACATTCATCAATATCTGTAAATTGAGAAATTCAGATTATCATTAGAATAGATTATCTTACCAACAAACAAGGAAAAAATCAACGGAACTTACATGAAAAAACAAACGCAAAAGCATACAGTTTAGAATGAAAGCAGAATATTGGCTCTGGGTTTCAATGGCCCATAAAAAGATCCTCATCTGAAGACCGAATAGATTTACATGCGTTCAAATAATATGAAGAGCCTTAAATACAAGAAATGCTCAGCTATATAAATCACCAAATTGGTAGCATATTGGAAAAGTAGCATGTACGGCTCTCAGTTATCCTAATAATTTTAGAAATATGTGGTCAGATAATTCAATGTTGTATATTGCACATACATTGTACACGTACATAATAAAAAAAAAACAAAAACGCACAGGCATACAGTTTACACTGGAAGCAGAATATTGGCTCTGGGTTTCAATGGCCCATAAAAAAGATCCTCATCCTAGAACCGAATAGATTTACACGCTTTCAAATAGTAAGAGCCTTTAACGGACTAAATGCTCAGCTATACAAACCACCAAATAGGTAATATATTTGAAAAGTAGTATGTACAGGTCTTAGTTATCCTAATAATTTCAGAAATGTTTGGTCAGAGAATTCAATGTTGTATATTGCACACACATTTCATTTTTTTTTTTTCATTCAGAATAGTTAGGAGCACAGGTATGTCGGAGAGGAATGAGAGTTGGATCATAGAGTGTTTCGTTCTTTTACATTTTGTTTGGAAAGTGAGTGCTGTTGGATACTTGAGAGTTTGCTCTGCAATGTCAATTGCATGTGAATCTTGAATAGTTTCGCGTAGTGCGACCTAGAGCTGAAAAACATTGAATTTAAAAGTCGAAAATGTAAAAGAATTATAGATATTCTTATATGTTCCGCTTGACTGCAAGGGATAAATAGCTTAATGTTACTGTCTTGAGAATCTAATCCGAATAATACAGGTTTTAACATGTCAAAAAAAAAAAATGTCATCTAGACGTACTGAGGAGCAACACAGATGAAGAGCAAAAGCGATAATGTTAAAAGTGATTTCAATGTGTTCTCCTGGCTCTGGGATGAACTTTATTTTAAAGCTTTTTTCTTAACCAATGTTTTGACAGTAAATTCCATCCAATTGAATGAGACGGGATTGATAAGGAATCGCCTTATACCACTTGAGAAACCAATTTGGTTTCAAGCACCTTTGCATCCAAGACTTTTGAATGGTAAGTACAATTCCGAGACACCTTCTTACAGTATGGCAGCCCATGTCAAAATCCACTAATGACATTGTTGGTTGATTTCGAAATAGAAAATTGAGAGGCTTTCTTCTTTTTTTTCACCGTACCCACAAAATCTGCGGGAAAGCATGCAATATGTCGCTGTATGCCGGGAATGTCTTTAGGTGGACGAATCTCGTGTGGAAAGGTTTCTATGACCTCTCCGTTCTTTCCAGTGATATTCTGACAAGGGTTCTTGATGCCGAGATCCAGGACGCCTGATATCGGGATTAGGTTTCCTTGGCGAAGCCGTGCAGTTGATGATGAGCTTTTCCACATCATGCCTGATGTTAGGCAAGGATTTAGACAAGCTGAAGATGTCAAATATGCAGATAAATGAGAAACAAAGGAGAGACATGAAAAAGAAAGAAAGAGAAAACAGTTGCAAGTAATTGTCAGTATCCGCGGACCTTTGTAACAAAGGTAAGAAAAAACATCATTGAGGTATTTTAATACGACCTTTCCTCCTATATTAATTTGTAACCTATATAGCATTGACAGGTTCTTCGAACTTGTGCAAGGCAATTAAAATATAAGGAAAGATAACTCATTAAATCGATATATAGAATTAATTAGCGGGAAAATTGTTTGGAGTCCACGTACACAGACACCCACACATTACATGTACCACTGTCGGGTAATATAGAGATATCGAAATCATTAAAGCGCCGTTCCACGACTCTTCCTCTTAAGGGATGGTACAGTATTTGTTGAGATAGAATTCGAGGTTAGAATTTTTTTTGGTAATGATTTTTGCAATATTGAGAAACCTCAAATGAAATATGAAAGATCATACATTTTTAAGAGGAATTCAAAGCTTGTTGGATTAAAAGCGGTTTTGAAATTGCTTTGAAAACAAAGCAATCCTATTAAAAGGTGGGACACACTTTTTTATTAGGAACCCATTGTTTTACTATGTTTTTGGATATCTCATCCTTTTCAAAACCGATTTTCATCAAATAATCTTAAAATTTCTCTTAAAACAGTGTAAAATGGGAGGCTTCTTAACATTTAATAAAGTGGTTTCTAAATATTTCTTAAAAAAAGAAAGCTGATTTTTCACCTTAACCAATAATATATAATTCTTTTCAGTGCCAGAAGTATTATCATTTCAACGAGTAATAATATCAATAATATCATAAGCATAACTACTTCTTGTAGGTGATACCGGGCCCAAGATATCATTATTTATTCGTGCATCACTGTCAAATTACTTTCAGTAACACCATAATAAGATTTGATGCAGAATCATGCGTAAATGACAGATAAGTCGAAACATACTACGAGACTATTGATTTGATTTGATTGTTTTTGTTTGACTGACTTATGTCTTCTTCAACATAATTTCATGCATGAATCAGAATTCTTTACGTAATATCTTTGAAAACATCAATATATAAATTTCATCGTACATAATTCAAAGAAGGAAAAAATGTATTTATCAACTCCATTACCAAAATATATTGTTTTACCAGATTGGCAAACAATTACCTAATATATTATGCAGAAGAAGGACTCTCACTATAAGTGGATGCTTGAAAACGTGGCAGCCCATGAAACCTATTTAAATATACGTAATTAGTTTACAGAATGGAGAAAAAAATATCTGAACATCCTATAATGTATTCAGTTTTCATATTTCCGTACTGAGAATGGAAGCATTTCCTTGCCTGTCAATATCACCACCACGACGACCGTCTTCAACAGACCAAGGAAACACGAAAAATGCTGCGGTTTGGACTGTGAAAATAAAGATATTCAGAATACAATATATGCCTTGTTAATCATACTCACCATTACCACTTTCATCATGAAACAGCACGATATTATGTGATTTGTCAACTGGAATTCTTCGTCAATCAAAGTTCAAAGTTTAAAGTTCAGAATAAATATATTGTCATATAAGAATGTACCCTCAAAAAATGTTTCCTGACATATGTGGAGAGTGCATGAATCTTACAAACAGAACGGTAATCACTCAGTATGCAGGACCACATGCAAAATAAACACAATGACATTCATTACGTGATACATACAACAGCAACAGAAATAAGACTAATGTTAACATTGCACAAAATATTTCATAGAAAAAGACCAAGAAAAGAATAACTGTTAAGTTAAAGAAAAAGAGGGATTAGTACAAAAATGGATTCGTCAACTAAAACCCTAAAAAATCTTAGTCCCATCCTGACATCTTACGCTGGAGCATCTTTCCATCAAACTTATCAATAACACACACCACACGCACACTTTTTTTTTTGTTTTATGATATTCTTTATTTGAGTTCCATTCAATATATTAACAATGAAATCAATATTACCAATAACAAAAACTTATGCTGCTGAATTATTTTTCAAGCATACGGTGCATTTTATTTGGGTTTTTTCTAAATCATACCATGTTTTTATAAGAAAAATGATCAGCCTAATTATACAGTCCACGAGTTCGACACTGAGTGAATAAAGCCCATGAGTTCGACATCAAGTAAAATAAGCCCAGGAGTTATACGGCTCACGAGACCGACACTACGCACAAAAGGTTCATGAGACCGACAGTAAGCAAACAAAGCCCACGAGACCGACACTACGCTTAAAAGGTCCACGAGACCGACGCTACGCATACAAGGCTCACGAGACCGACATTCCGCAAAAGAGGTTCTCGAGACCGACACTAAGCAAAGAAGGCCCACGAGACCGACAGGATGAACAGCGCCACCTATAAACCAATAAATTGTATAGGGTGTCCTGATAATAGCATAGGAAGATAATATGAGAGATGGAAAAGAAGAGTTGCCATCTCCGGCAGGGTGTTACCCTATCAGTTGCCCCCCCCCCCCCCCCCCGAAATGATCAGGATTTTTAATTGTGTTTGCATTTGTGTGTGTTTGTGGAAAAATTGAACAAAGTTCAGTAAAAGTGTGTAACAGATCTTTCTACAATAAACCTGCGAGGGTGTTGATGTAGTATCAATAAAAAATAAAAAATAACGCAATCATATATTAAGGTAGCGTTAGGGATTCGGAAAAAAAAACAGATGCATCCATGAAAACAGCTATTGTATTTCACGATAAAATGTACTGTTCGGAGGAGAGTAACACAAGCCATAAGATTGAGGTGAATCCCTGCGACTTAAACGTTTTAATCAGTAGAATTGCCTCATAGTTACAGAGAAAATTACAAATAGATCTTACTGCAAAACGTCAAAGCAGGAGGGTAGAATATCTAAAATAGAATAAGTAACTAGTGAATCGGGAAAGAGAAGAGGTAAAATTTATATCTTGTCCATTTTCTAGCTAAAAACTGGGAAAGCCTTTTTAAAAATAGCACGATGGCATTATCAATGCTCTAAAATTAATCCATACATCGTTATTGTCCTCTGTTAAATTCATTTGTGTTTTTGTCTCTTTTTTTTTGGGGGGGGATGAAGAATACTAATTCTTCTATTTTTTTTGGGGGGGGGGGAGGAGCGGTGGCATGAAGAATACATTCAATTTTTCTACTTGATAACAATGGTCGCTCCCTGACACACTTGCCCCCCCCTCCCCAGAAGTAAGTAGAAATACATATTTGATGACGTAAATAATTATGTAGATGGTCACCATCTTTCAATTGATAGCGTTACGTAATACACCCGCCAGTATGTTATTTTTCCGTTCATGGAACACCCTGCACAGGTGATTGACATGTAGATGGCGCTGTTTATCCTGTCGGTCTCGTGAGCCTTCTGTGCCTACTGTCGGTCTCGTGGGCTTCCTTTGCTTAGTGTCGGTCTCGTGAGCCTTTTTAGCTGATTGTCTGTCTCGTGGGCACTTATTGCTTAGTGTCGGTCTCGCTATGTTTGCTTAGTGTCGGTCTCATGAGCCTTTTGTGCGTAGTGTCGAACTCATGGCTGTATGACTCCTGAGCCGTATAACTCGTGGGCTGTATGACTCGTGGACCTATTATTCATGTCGGTCTCGTGGACCGTATGACTCGTGGGTGTCGGTCTCGTGGGATGCCCCGGAAGACCAGCTAATTATAGTAGCTAAATATCGGGTATTCATGAGCCATCTTCTCAGATGGGAAAGCGAACAAACACCAGTGGGATGCTACCTAGTTATGCCTCTTTGCATATCTGTTAAACTTTGTATTGAAATAATATGTAGAAACCAATATGACCTTATGTATCTCTCAGTATTCACCACTGGAAGTCTACTTCTATCAGATCTGTTTACTGTCACCTCATCATGAAGAGGGTGTGTTCCATCTTTTATTATGGCATTGAACCTACTCAGCAGAGCTGAATGCACAATTTATTTTGAGTGTCTCGCGGGCATGCTAGTAATCTGGCTGGTTTGTGATAAAACCTTTTTTTTTCTCTCTTTTAAATTTCACGTATCCTTTGCCGTCAAACCATTTGACCACACTACTGAAGAAAATATATGACTGACTGCTTGATACTTGTGTTTGACTTCTACCATAAAACAACAGTGTTCTAAGTAGGTACATCCGCTGGTTTCCTTTGATTTAATTTTCCTGGTGTTCTCGTACCAATTCAATAACATTTGTCATCTTTAATTATACCAAAGTTCTATATTTTGACACAAGTTTATTACAACACTTCCAATAAATCAACGAAAAATTGTGGTGTTCCCTTTTTCCTACTTTGAGAAAATTAAAAATAATATCTTTTGTTTTCCTAGGTTAACAATCAGTGATGAATGTTGACACACAATCAGTGATAAATGTTCACACCACTTTACTTTATTTTCAACATAATTCCTGCAGCATTGTTGCTTTGAATATCAATATAGATTTTCCCGTCCAATTTCATCAGATTTGCATTCGATTTAACAATGCGATCATTCAAATTCAAGTGAATTTGAATGATCACCGAGATCAACACTAGGAAAGGTAACTAACTCATTTAATCTAATTTCATCAGCATCCAGTTTCATGAGTTTCTCAAGTAAACGTGTAAAAAAGCGTTCAAATAAAAAATGGACGTGTAACGCATACAAATTCGACTCGGTTCAACCGTAAAGAAGTTCACGATAAGGCAAACAAGTATAATATATGAGCATTTTTTTTTGTTTGTTTTTTTTTCTGTTGCCTATATTTTTTGTAGATTATACTCATAATTGTGTTTGAAAATGCAAGCTCAATGTACCTTGAAATGGGACTTTTGCCTGATAAAGCCAATAGTGCGGATAACTCCACTTTCAAACATATAATATTGTACATTTTATAGGTTTTCCCGTCCAATTTTATCAGATTTTATCAGATTAAAAAGAAGGCGTTCAAATTCCATGGCGGTTTCGGTCACTGCTCTACTCTCACGGTTCATTTTCATTCTTTTAGTAATCAGTTTCATTTCATGTCATTCTTTTCAGATGTTATTTCATTCAAGTTAGAGGAAAATTCATTCAATATAACAGCTCAAAGTTGGCATTTAATTTCGCGCCGGCTGGATAGTCGTTCAAATTCGTGCCAAATACCAGTTTCAGTTCATTTATAGGAACACAATTTCGCACTTTGAACGTTCGAATTCAATCAACATACATAACTTAGACCAATAGGTCTAGATCTAGTCTGGACTCTTGCCTAGATTTCTAGACAAAATCTAACATTAGACAGATTCTAGCCTGCTGGCCGACACTCCCGAGTAAAGGCAAAATCCTGCCCGAAAAAGGTTAAGTTAACTGATAGCTTGCAGTTTATTGCGCCATATCTAGCTCAAGATTCTTATTCATGATTTCTATTTGATTATATCAGTTTACTTGTCAACAGCCTAGGTTTATTAGCAAGACGTCTGCCTGCGCCCAGCAATAATTCTCCCCAGCAGTTTTTATTCTCTTACACAAATGTGAATATATGGGGCTTACACGCGAGTACCCAAGTCATCGCCAAGGAAATAGAGTCTCAAACATTCACGGATCGTACCGATATTTTCCTTGAAATTCAAGTTTTGGCTACAGCCGTATGTCATCTACTCATTCGCTCATAGTCGGGTAAGTTGTTTCATTTTATTTATTTTTAATTAGCTAGCGAAAAAAAAAATGTAGACTCTAGTTGTCACAAATCCAGATGCGTCGATCGATGCCAGCGCCAGAGATAGCCTGCTAGCTGGCAGGCTGGCGCCGGGTGGTAAAAGCACTGGCTGCCGCTAGCACCCTTGCCACGCACGCAGGCCGCTTGCCGACCCGGCCTGTCTGCCACCCAGTTAAAATGGCGTCGCCTTAAGAGGGCGCACTTCCATGAACAGTCGCTTGAATCGGTCTATATCTAATAGGGGTCCTATACATCCAAATCCATATTGATCCATTTTGATTCCATTTCCTACCGCAATTGGATCAGCTGTAGGTAGATGTATTTTACCAAAGGGTTATATCGCCAGTATTGCTGATTGTCAAGGTCATGCTTCATCCATTAATTCTGTCCGTATTCGAGATGTTCAGGCATACTCTGTATCAATGTAGCACCGGCTAAAATCATGTATGAATAAAATGTAAATGTATGTGTTTGAAAGTGGGGTTATACGAGTTATTAGCTAGTATGAGTAAGTAGGTAAACTTTGCATATTATTCAAACAGCTGAGTAACTACAGAGAATAAAGGCAACAACGGATAAGACTGCCCATACTTTATAATTGTTTGCATTATCGTGAATTTGAATACCTCAACGCTCTCCACTGCGGTGGTGATGCGACTTTTGAATATACGTTGCACTTGCATTTTCAATTTGAATGCCCTTTGTACACCCTTGTGTGAGAAACTCATGAAATGGCATGCTGATGAAATTAAATTGAATGAATTTTGAATGTCGATCTCGGTGATCGTTCAAATTCACCCGAACTTGAATGACCCAATCGTTAAATGAATGCAAACCTGAAGAAATTGGGTGGGGAAAACCCATACAATTTCATTCATTTTCATTTCAAAGTTTCATTTAATCAGTTGATATTAATTGTACTGTATCCATTTCCTTGTTGTTTAAACCTTTTGACAGATTTCACGAAACATGGGAGGTAGCATCTCTAGGGTAATAAAATCTTACTTTATTCGAGGGGGCAACATATCCAAGTTGATCCCCTTCCCCAAGGCGGGGGTTAAGAGGAGGGCACCCCCCCCCCCCGCCCCCTTGTAAGCAGACTTTAAATTTCATCAAAGCTGTCATAACGTCTAAAAATGTGATGAAATTATTTTGTTCTATCACTGGCGGTTGTACAATTTCTTTTTAGATATTCCTTTTGTCATGTGAACGGTTTTCAAGAAATGCCTGAAATTCTTTAATTCCACCCTAAAAATCCCAACCCCTCATCTCGGCCCCTTTCAAGGTGATGAGATAGGGAGGGGGAAGTTACACCTCCTCCCACCCTGGGGTTGTGGCTGTGCTCCTTTAAGCTAATGGAGGTCATAATCACCCGATAAATACACTACCTGCCAAGTTTGATGAATATCTGTATACTGTAAGGATTTCAAGAAGAAGCAGAATATGTGAAAATTCCGCCTTCCCCATCCTTAAAATCACTTTCATAAATTAACTAAGGCCTGCTATTGCATACTTTTAGCTCCATCACATTTGTATGGAAGATTACTTTATCTATCTATTTTTTTTTAGCTGAAATGGAATTCTATTACCCTAAAGATCTTTCCTGAGTTTTCAAGGAGAAGATGAAATGTGAAAATAACGCCTCCTTTCTATCCATCCCTCCCCCCCCCCCCCCCTCTACGGGCATTCAATCATCTGCCACAGCCAACTTGAACCTTCATTCTGCATAAAATTCATCTACTTACAAATAAAGCTCGGTATCATCCCTATCACCTCGGGTCAAAGAGAATTTTCAAAACAATTCCTAAGATTTGGGTCTTCGTCTCACCTCAACCACGCCCGTCCCCCCCCCCTTCCGATTTGTTTCCCTTCTAATAGAATCCCACTAATAGTGGGATTCTATTATACTTTTAATGCTACCTCCCAGGTTTGGTGAAAATCTGTCTGAGTTTTTTTTTTTTTAGAAGATGCTGAAAGTGTTAAAATTCCGCCTCCTACCCCGCCTTTCTCGCCCCCTGGACCAGAAATAATCAACCATGAGATTTCAAAACAGTCATTAATGTCTTCATGGAACTACCTTAGTTCTATCTTTCTAATATATGATGAAGAAGATTGAGAAAAAATCCATATTTTAGCAAAATAAGATCGTATCACCATAAAGATGCTATCTGACAAGTTTGGTAAAAATCAGTCATAGACTTGTCAAAAGCATGCAGAAAATATTTAAAAAAAAAAAACTCCTCCTACCCCTCACACCCCTATCAGGCCACCCACTGGATAAGCCATAATCAAACCTGAAATTTAATTAACTAGTGTTTTCATAGCATCAACGTAATTCTATTTCTTTTTTCGATTCGACATAAAACGATTAAAAAATTCAAGAATTTCGTGATCTGAAGCTTTAACTCCCCCAATCCCCCCCCCCCCCCTCATCGGCGGTTGGGGGGGGGGGGGCTAAGTTTAACGAATTAAGATCATATCACCTGGGAGTTAGCTCAGCTAGCAGTGATAACTTTGTATGCTTTTTAGTGAGAAAAAAAAAAACAATCACCCAGTGACAATGTACTGTTCAACATTGAATAAATGTATACTTTTCTCACTGACAGTCATATGTGCCATATCTAAAGTCAAGTGCTCAAATCCTGAGTAAAGTGAATACATCAGCAATTTCTATGATTTTCATTTAAGAATTATGCTACCATGGCAACACAGTGTTTGACAGTAAGAAAAAAAAATGAAGTTTGCACAGCTATATATCATAGCTGTCACATGTGCCAAATTTCAAGTCCAATGCTCAAAAGCTGAGGGAGTTTGGTGAATTCGCAACATTATTGTATGATTTTCATTAAAAATATGCTGTTACCATGGCAACAAATTTTCCAACAATTACGAAAGATAAATTGTGCACAGCTAGGTAATAAAGTAGTAACACGTGCCAAATTTGAAGCCAAATGCTAAAAAAAGAACCAGAGTTAGCTGAATTCGAAATTTTTATGATTGCAAAACAGACTGTTACCGTAGCAATGCATTGTTCAACAATGACGAAAAATGAAGGTTGCACATCTTTGTACTATACCGGTTACATTCGCCAAATTTCAAGCCAAATGCTTAAATACTGAGGAAGTTAATTGAATCAACAGTATTTTTGTATGATTTTTCATTCAAAATATGCTGTTACCTGGCCACACATTGTTCAACAATGACGGAAGAATACATTTGCACATGTATGTACCATAGCAGTCACATGTGCCAAAATTCAAGGCAAATGCTCAAAGACTCAGGGAGTTTGCTAACTCCACAGTATATTTATATTTTTCATTCACAATATGCTGTTACCATGGCAACACATTCTTCAACAATGACGAAAGATGAAGTTTGCACATCTTTGTACTACATCGGTGGCATGTAACAAATTTCAAGCCAATTGCTCAAATACTGAGGGAGTTAACTGAATTCAGAGTATTTTTGCATGATTTTCTTTCAAAATGTGCTGTTACCATGGCAACATATTGCTCAACAATAACAATGAATGACGGAAAAATAGATTTGCACATGCATTTACCATAGCAGTCACATGTGCCCAATTTCACGCCATGTTCTCAATGACTGAGGGAATCGACAATATTTTTGTATTCTTTTTAGTGAAAATATGCTGTTACCATGGAAACGCATTGTTCAACATCGAGCGAGTGTGTTCTGCACATCTACATACTGTAGTGGTCACATGTGCCAAAATGCAAGTCAAATACTCAAAAACTCGGGGAGCTAGGTCAACCCACACATTTTTGTATGATTGGTATTAAAAAAAAACTGCTGTTGTCATGGCAACAGATTTATTCATAAACAAAAAGGCGTCACACACAACTACACATTACCTTGATCATTTATCCCAAACTTCAATTTAATTGCTATAAAACTGAGAAAGTACATGTAGTTCAACCCACAACATTTTGTAAGGTTTTTTTTTTATTTTTTACAAATTTCCCGGTGCCATGGCAACTCATTATGCAATACTAACGAAAAAGGTGTTTTTCTCATCTACCTCCGATAGCAGTCACATATGCCAAATTTGGGGTCAATTGCTCAAAAAATGAGAGGGTAGATCGATCCACGAGTTTTTTTTTTTTTTAGGGTAATATATTTTGTTAGTTTTTATACTAGCCTCTCAACAAATACATCAGTTTTAAACAAAAATCACTCTGTTCATTTACAATATTATTTATTATAATGTATTGTAGAATACCGGTACATTGATTTTGCATTATCTTTCATTGGTGGATGGACCATTGTCGTGGTATTAGCGTTTTCACCGGAAAAAATGATGAACAATTGAAAAATACTGCAAAATTCACGAGGAATTGCTTTTTGTTGTTGTTGTTGTTTTTAGATAAAGGGATATACACTGTATCATAAGCTTTGGATATTCCCTTCGCCGCCTTGAATAAAGACTAAGCGCACCGCGTGACAGCTGTGGACATCATAACCCTTTGGATATTCCCTTCGCTGCCTTGAATAAAGACTAAGCGCACCGCCTCTGAAACAGAACACCTGTGGACATACCACCGTCTATGTTTCTAGTTCGGTGGGACATACAGAAGACAGTGCTCCTCTTTGTATAGCGGTTAGTTTCGATTCAGAAGTATAGGGATATAAAAACGAGACCACATTGGTTAAAAATTCATTTATTATGACTAAGCTACTCATTTGGCAATCTATCATAGCTTGATAAGCATATCTATACCGGTCAAACAAAATGACACCAAAAACGTTTTGCCACCTCAGGTGGTACCAATTCATTCATTCATTCATTCATTTTTTATTTCATTTCCGGCCAAACCATATAATATGACATTGCATATACACAAAGTCAGTACAAAGTAACTTTTACATGTCCAAATGAAATTTAAATACACGTCATTTGTTTACAAAACAAAACCATATTTTGGTAGAAGAAGTACAAGGACAAAATGTGACTGAATCATAACAAAGAAAAGGTCGGAATTGGAGGGGACTGCTAAAAAGCCAAGCTTGTAGAATGCAGTCCCCCCGGAGTCGCTTAATAATAGTAATACACGAGACATTTTAACATAATCCACGGGAACCAGAACACAAAACGAGTACGCAATCAACGCACACACATATTACACAGTAACAAAGCAGCTCTCTTACATACACGCGGAAAGGATAAAAAGGAGATAGAAAGGGACAGGAAGACAGAGGGAAGGGCAAAGGAGAAGAGTATTGGGGGTCGATGCAGGACACAGGAAGTTGTTTTCATATGAATGATATAACATAATGGTTATGAAATAAAGTAAACAAAATAAAGGCGTTATAGCAGCAAGAGAAATCAGTTAGGAGCTTTCAGAATGCAAATCCCCAGTAATATAAGAATTAATAAGCATTTTCTTTAATTTTAAAGTAAAAATGTTGAAACTTAGAGATTCTTTTATACTGCTGTCAAGGGAATTCCAGAGTTTAGGTCCAGCGAAGGAGAATATAGACTTTGCAAAAATTGTCCTAAACAGTGACCCATATACCAATAACCCATTTTCGGGTCTTGGCCCATTGACTATACACTCTTAAAACATCCGAGTCAGAACTGACCCGGAACTGAAGCCGTTGGGGTCACACACCGTTCTGGGTCAAAAATGACTTGGAATTTGGCCATGAAGACCCCGAATGGGATCATCCTGACCCAATTCATGGCTCTGAATGGGTCATATCTGACCCCATTCCTTGTCATTTCTGACCCGGAACGGTGTGTGACCCCAACGGACCCAGTTCCGGGTCAGTTCTAACTCGGATATTTTAAGAGTGTATAATGATGAATTTGGAGAAACTGACGGCAAGGCCCAAAATGCAATCTGCAACGTGTTGACAAGAATGTTTGATCGGACAATAACATACCACAATACTAGAGATTGTAATTTGTCATCACTGACAAATTAAGGTGTTCCGATTTTTTTAAATCAATGATTCGAGTCCTGATAGTGCGAAGTCTCAGCTACAACATATTAAAATCTCAGAGAAATTCACAGAAGCATAAGTAAGATAGTGCTCGATAAAGAGAGTCGTGTCAAATTTCACATCTAAAAACTTCCCTCCCATAGAGATAATACGTCATAGCGAAGATAGAAAAAGAAGTACATATCACCTTTGACCCCATTTTGCACAGACAAGATGGCATCTGAGCAAAAAGATGTTTTTTTTATGAAATGATCCCTGTAACATGGTCTTTACGTGTGCAAAATATGGGAAAGATAGGACATGTATTCACCAAGATACAGGATGAAACATCTATGACCTTTGACCCTAATTTACATACCCAAGATGGCGTCTGATCAAGTAGTTGTTATTTTATAGAATAATGTTCGTGACATGAAATAAACATGTGCAAAATATGGTGGTGATGGGGTATGTTTTTCTTGAGTTATTGCACATAAAGTTGTAAGAAGAAAGAAATATTACAATACATCGAAGATAAGCTTTAATTTCAACCAAGTTTTTTCACGTGATCCCAACAACGTATGAAAAAACAAAGAGCACAGTAACGATAGCCCTACGTCTCAGCTACAACATATTAAAATCTTAGAGAAATTCACAGAAGCATAAGTGAGCTAGTGCTCGATAAAATAGTCATGTCAATTTTCATTTCCATAAAAATTGCACTCCCATAGAGATTACACGTAAACTGGTCAAATTTGACAAGGTTACCTTCAATCCATTTTTTCGAGGTGATGTCGTCATCTAATCAAAATTGTGTAGTACATTTATGAAAGAACATTTCATAAGCTACAACATATTGAAATTTAGGTGAAAATTGGCAAAGGATAAGTGAGATACGCTCGAGTAAACTTGAAATTTGATGACGTCATTTTGAAAATCTACTTTTTTTTACTTTATTAAGAAATTTGATATCTTTTAATCATTTTGTCAGCATAGCCAGCCCATGAAATGACATGTACAACTCATCAGATTTCAGAATATGTAAAGAAAATGGGAGGTCACCGTCCATCCTGACGAGTAAAATCCGATTTAAAATTGGCAGTTTTTTGGCATAGTTGCACTGTGTATCCCCATTGACGCACGCGCGGAATTTTGAATTTGACGGGCCCGTATGACGTCATATTGAATCGGATCGACTTGAAACTTGGTAGAAATATTCCTTCACATTTTGGACATCCGATCCGTGTGAAAAAATTGAAAATTTCTATTTCATATTAGCTGTGCGTGCAAATATGTGCGCGCGCCTACGCGTCCGTCCAATTTTTTCAATTTTTCAAAAAAATGCTCCAAATGGTCTGAAACGTGTGCAAAAAAAAAATTGAGCTCGATTTGAGCATACAAATATTTCAACGCGCGCGTACGCGCGCGTTGTGAGATAAAAATGAATTTTGAGAATATAAGTAGAATTCGCTTGACTTGAAATATATGTGACGTAAATTTCATTAAAATATTCCATTCCATTAATGAGATATGCATGAAAATGTGTTTTCATATAATGACGTCATAGTGACGTCACGGTCGACTGATCACTATGATTTTGCGCTGTCGTCTTTGCGACATGATACATATATGGTATAAGTTTGACATTGAGAGGCAATGCACTTTCTGAGCTAACCTCTGCACAACTTTTGAGGAGAAATAAAGAAACAAAGAAAGAAGAAAGATTCAGTACAGATACAGAAGGTGATCCGAGAGGATACTCGGATCACCTAATTACATGAGGCATTACAAATTTATTCAATGTCTGCACGATATGAACTCAGTAGCAACTCTTCGAATTTGAGTTTAAATGAGTATAAAGACGAGAAGCTTGTTATTTCTGGGGAGAGGTCATTCCAATTTCTGGGGCCCGTATATAATATTATTATCGGGGGGGGGGGGTGGGGGGGGGGGGGGGGGTTAGCGAAAATTGTTCCAGTACGTGGAAGGTGAAATGCGTCACTTTGGCGGGTAGAATAATTATGAATATAATAGTTTTTCCTGAACATGCGAGTAAAAACATCGAGTAACTCCTTGGCAGTATATTTAAATATGAATATACCAACGTTTTAACTGAACAGATCTGATGTTTTCAGTGTCTTATTTTTATAAGAATAAGTTATTCGTGTGGGACAAATATCCGACATGGTTGATATTTCTAATGGCGTGTTTTTAAATACGGAACAGCACATCAAGGTGATTTCTACTTGCATTCCCCCACACAAGAATACCATAATTAAGGTACAGAGTAATCAAAGAAGAATAAAGATTAAACAAAATTTGACTAGGAAAAACAATCCTTACTTTATTAAGAACACCCGTGTTCTCAGCAAGAATGTTACTTGAATAACTAGCGTGGGATTTACACGATAAATCGCTATCAATAAAGAGCCCTTAAAATTTTGTACTACTAACTTGATATATATCAATTTCATTAAACTTAATAGGAAGGGGAAGGGTTTTAAGACTGTTGCTAAAAAAGCATACAATGAGTTTAATCTTCATTAAGTGACAATTCATTTGGCTTATATCCAAGACTGCACAGATTTAAGTTCTTTATTCATTGTGTTAAGAAAAGTATCTCTGTGTGTAAAAACAGATTGGAGTCATCAGCAAAATATATAAAGAAAAGAACCGACGAGGAACTAGGAAAATCGTTAATGTACAAAATGTACAATAGTGGGCCTAACAAAGATCCCTGTGGAACACCATATGAAATTAACTTCAACTGATAATCACGGTCATATATATAGTCACCAATTGTTTTCTGTTTGATAAATAATCTCGAAACCAGTCCAAAGCCTTCCCACGTATAACATAACGTCGTAGCTTTTAAATAAAAATTTCGTGGTCAATTGTGTCGAATGCCTTCGAAAAATCAAGAAAAACCCCAATAGTGTGGGAGACATCATCTACAGCATGGACAAATTTATAGATAAAAGTGAGTAAGGCATATTTGGGGTGATTTGCTCAAAAACTGAGAGAGAAGTTCGATCCACAATTTTTTTTTAATGAAAATACGCCGTTGCCATGGCAACACATTAGGCAATACTAACGAAAAAGGTGTCTTGCATATCTACCTTTGATACCGGTCACACATGCCAAATTTGGGATGAATTGCTTAAAAAAAGAGAGAGCAGTTCGATCCTCAACATTTTGTTGGTTTTTTTACAAATTTGACGTTGCCATGGCGACTCATTATGCAATACTAACGAAAAAGGTGTCTTGCACATCTTCCTTTGATAGCGGTCACATATGCCAAAGTTGGGGTTAATTGCTGTAAAAAAAAAATGACAGAGTAGTTCCATCCACAAGTTTTTATAGAAATATGCCGTTACCATGGCAACGGATGATGCAATACTAACGGAAATGGAATCTTGCACATTTGCCTTTGATAGTGGTCACATACGCCAAATTTGGGGTCAATTGCTCAAAAAATGAGAGAGGAGTTCGATCCACAAGATTTTGCAAACGACCGACCGACCGACCGACCGTGCACCCGAAATCAAAGTGATTCCTTTATACCCCCCCCCCCCCTACACACTATGTGTGAGTGGGGTATAAAATTCCAGAGGTTGGGACCTGAAGCTTCAACTCCCCCACCCCCCCCCCCCCCCCCCCTTCAGTTGTGGGGGGTGGGGTGGGGGGCTCAGTTTAGAAAAATTAAATCATATCACCAAAAATATCTGTCAAGTTTTGTGAAAATCCGTCGTATGTTTTTATTTTTTTTCAAGAAGATGCTGAAAATGTGGAAAATGAATTTCTCTCCTCACCCTCACCCCCCCCCCCAAAAAAAAAAAAAAAAACAGGGCACCCCTTGATCCGCTGATGATCAATCATGAAATTTCAGTCATTAATGTGTACATCCAAAGTACCAAATTAGCTCTGTCTTTGAAATCCCATATTTTAAGGACTCTCAGGCTCCAACACCCCAATCCCCACCCCCCCCCCCCCCAACCCTTCGCCGGTATGGGGGAGAAGGGCTCATTTTAACTAAAATAAGATCATGTCACTTTAAGGATGCTATATGTCATTGGTGAAAACCCGTCATAGATTTCTCAAGAAGATGCTTAAAATGTACCATATTCCCTTTATTCCCCCCCCCCCTCCCACACACACACACACCTGGATCCGCCATAATCAAACGTGACATTTCAGTCATTAATGTCTTCATAGCACTAATATAGCCTTTCTTTACTTGGTTCGACTAAGATACAAAATTCCAGACTGTGAGGCTTCAACTCCCCCCCCCCCCCTCCCTTCAGCGGTATTGGAGGAAGGGGGAGGGCGGCTCCTTTTACATTGAGATCGGATCAAAAAAAAAAATCGGATAAAAATGTTATTTGCCATGTTTGGTGAAAATTCGTCTTAGATTTTTCAGGAGGATGCTGAAAAAATAACAAAATAAATAGAAAAAAAAAATCTCCTTTCCCTCACCCCCTCCTCTTCTCGATTCCCCCTGGATCCGCCATAATCAATCATGAAATTTCATTCATTAAAGTCCTCAAAGCACTAACTTAGCTCTTTTTTGATGGGACTAAGAACATTACAAATTTCCAGACTTTAGGGAATCTGAGGCTTCAAATCCCTCCCCTCCCCTCCTTCGGGGGGGGGGGGGGGGCTTATCTAAACAACTTTTAAGATCATATCACCATAAAGACATTCTGTCAAGTTTGGTGAAATTTTGCAGTTACAACAAAATGATAACGGTAAAGGTTCATGAGCAGTTTTGTTAGACATCGATATTATCTATATACCATCTGTTTGTAATACCGTTGAGGAACATTTATTTTACAATTCCCGGCAAAATTGAACGTTTTCACATTTCCCGTCAAGACTTTTTACAAATGCTGTTGATGCATTTTTCGAGACTTTTACATTTCCCGGCGCGACGTTGTTTGAAATCCCAGCGTTTTTACAAATCCTTTCTCCACACCCTGACCCATTGTTTGTACTACACGGTCATCCGTCGCCCGTGACCACAACTACCCACATCCTGCGACGCCCCCTTCCAACTGTACCCATCTCAGTTTTTTTTTTTTTAATTTCTTTATTTCCTAGCATATTACTCTTACTTTCTACTTCAATGCATGTGATCACTCTCGCTCAAATATAAACATTGCACAATGTATTCCTTTTACACTCACCAATTGTTCTTGCATTTCATTTCGAGGAAGTCTAAAGGATGATGCATACTTATGAGCCATATTTTATTTTCTCACTGGTGAACATTTCCTCATTAAAAGGTGTGTAAGAAAGATATTATTCAGAGGGGTGAAAGTTGAGGTGAGAGTTTCTTCATTTACAGATCGTTAATTTACAGATCAGCAATTGCGATCTGAACAAATTTAATTTGTAGAGGGATAAAAAGTTAAAAAACTCGCACCTAAAAGAGGTGCTTTCGTCATTGCCCTGACTAGGAAGGTGAGACTTTAAAGTCCTACCTTGTGGAGCATGGGATTTCTAAAATGACGGGAAATCTCAAAGATTGCATCAATGGGAAATGTAAAAAGTCTCACCGGGAAATGTAAAAATGTTCAATTTTGCGGGAACTGTCAAAACGCTGCGGGAAACGTTACAATCATGTATTTCAACGGTATTACGTATCGATGCTCTATATGAATTCGATGTCTAACGAAACTGAAAAATCTATGACTGACTTTCACTAAATTTGGCATATAACATACTTATGGAGACATGGTTTTAATTTGTTTCAATAACCCCCCCCCCACACACACACACACACACTCACCGCCGAAGGGGGAGGTAGTTAAGCCTCAGAGTAAAAGTCTCAAATGTTTCATCTTCTTAGTCAAACCAATAAAGATGGAGCTAAGTTATACCTATAAAGAAAAAGACATTAACGACTAAAATTATATGTCTGACTAATGGCGGATCCAGGGGGCCCTAATGGGAGGGGGAAGAGGTGAGGGGATCGAGGAAGGGGATTTTCTACATTTTCAGCATCTTCTTGAAAAATCTTTAATAATTATAGTTTCACCAAACTTTGAAGAAAAAATCCACGTCTGATAAAAAAAGAGTAAACTTTAACAAGTTCAACAGTAAAAATCTGACTGAAATCGGATGAAAAATAAGGAAGTTATGAAATTTTGAAGTTTTGATAATTTCTCCAAAACAGTTCTTGTACAGTGGGTATGAATATGCAAATGAGTGAGCTAACCATGTCATACCCTCACAATTTTCCATTGATCGTGTAGAAAAAAAAATGACGAAAACTCAATGTTTCTGCCATTGAATTCTGAAACATAATATTTTTTTTTATTCCCGGTTGCATAACTTCAGAATAGTGATCAATTAGACATATGAGGATTTGAGCCTTGGGCATAATTGCGTTTGAATGAAAAACTGGAAATTTCAAAATTTTATGTATAAACTCTATGTAACTTGTGAGGGAATGACATGCTCACTTTGCCATTTTGTATATTCATGTTGAATGTTCAAGAACTGTTTCCCCCGAAAATAGGGCAACTTCGAAATGTCATAACTTCCTAATTTTTCATCCGATTTTGATCAATTTATACCGTTGAACTCGTAATATTTTACTCTTTCTTATCAAACTAACTTATATTTGGACTGGATTTCCCCTTTAAGGTGATATGATCTTAATTTGTTAAAATCAGTCCACCCCCACCCACATTACCGAAAAAGGGGGGGGGGGGATTTGAAGTCTCAGAGTCCCTAAAGTTGGATTATTTTAAACTTCTTAGTCGAACCAAAACATATAAACTGCTACGTTAGTGTTCTGAAGATATTAATGACTGAAATTTCATGTTTGATTATGACGGATCCAGGGATTCCCTGAAGAGAGGATGAGGGGGAGGGGGGGGGGGGGGGAATTGCCACCTATTCAGCATCTTCTTCAACACCCTATGATGGATTTTCACCAAACTTGGCAAATAGCACCTTTATGGTGATATCATCTCTATATTTTGTGAAAATCCCCACAACACACTGCCGGGGGGGGGGGGGGGGTGGTAATGGGGAGTTCATAGTCCTTAAATTACGGAATTTGTACTCTTCTCCTGTCGTACCAAAAGAGATAGAACTAAGTTAGTGTTATGAACACATTGATGACTGAAAATTCATATTTCATCATGGCGGATCGAGGGGTGCTCTGATTGGGGGAGGGGGGGGTGATGGCAAGGAGGCGGGTTTCCACTTTTTCAGTATCTTCTTCAAAAATTTATGACGGATTTCACCAAACTTGGCAAACACCATGTTTAAGGTGTATTATTATCTTTATTTGTTAAAATGAGCCCCACCCCCTTCCTCCGCTGAAAAGGGAGGGGGAATTCAAGTCTTAGAGTCCCTAAACTCTTCTGTCGAACCGAAAAAGGTAGAGCTAAGTTAGTGCTATGAAGACTTTAATGACTGACATTTCATATTTGATTATTTCAGATCCAGGGGTGCATTTCACACAAGAAAATGAAAACTGTCAAATAGGTTCATGTAATAATAATGATAATAATAATAATAATAATAATAATAATAATAATAATAATAATAATAACACTAATTTGTATAGCGCAGCCATTATGTAAATATACTCTACTAAGCTGTGATGTAACAGAGTTCCCAACATTGCTACTGATTAGACACACAAAAAAATAAGTAACAAATTAATCAAAGGCTTCTGAAAAAGGTAAGTCTTCAACAAAGAATTGAAGACAGCAAAGTGATGGGGCCTTCCTCATTTTCTCAAGTAATTTTTTCGAAGGTTTTGGAGCAGCACAAATGAAGGCACAATCCCCCATAGTTACTTTTGTTTTTGAGTGAGATTGCTTTAGAGGCAACTTATCCTGTGCGCTTCGTAAATTATGCGAATATGGATATGATTTTATTGATATCAATTCTGATAAATGACCAGGTGCTTGACCATGTAGAACTTTATAAATAAGTAACAAAACTCTTCAATACAATTCTCTGCCTTACTGGCTACCAATGTAACTTCATCAAAACGAGTGTAGGTTTATATGTGAAAATCTTGACGAACTGGACACAAGTCTCGCACATGCATTCTGAACACGCTGAAGCTTGATTTTCTGTGAATCTGGCAAACCAAGCAATAGCTCATTACAATAATCAAGCCTACTGCTAATGAAAGCGTGAACGAGAGTTTCAGCGTCTTCCTGGCTCAAGTATAATATAGGGAGTTTTCGCTACACGACTGTTATGGAAGACCGAATATACGCGGAAGCAATCAGTTGTGACCAATGGTGACAGTACCCGTACTCGGACTCCCGCTCCCACATCTAAGCAGTTTCGCTTTCCTGTAAATAGTCTAGCTTCTGGACTCTTTTTACTCGTAGGGGTGATTCAGTGTACGCGACAAGACGTATGAGGGCGTGACACCCGAGGATTGCGATACGCCGAGAACTGCGATACCCGAGAACGCGCAGTCTCTCGATTATCGCCATTAGAAAATTTGCGCCCTCTCTTGGTTTATTGCACCAAGGAAAAGGGGACGGAGCCCAGACTTGCCTGTAAAGCCTAGCTCACACCTTTGCGTTTCGAGCTTGCGTTCAGCTGCGTATTGCCCGAACGCAGTCTAACGCAGCCCAACGCAGCACTACGCAATGAAACGAGCTAATACGAGGTTAATACGCAGACTAACGCAGAGGCTTTGCGTTCTAGCTCGCTAGTTTGAAATTTTTTCAAACATCCGCAACTGAACGCAAGATCAAAATTCATACGAGCTAAGACGAGGGACAACCAGCTAGTGCGAGCAAGGACGAGCAAGGGCGAGCGACAACGAGCTGCTTAACGCAGGCCAACGCAGCTTTACTTCGAACTGCGTTTCACTGCGTATGGTTACGATACCTGCTCGCTTCACCTCGACTTACCTCGCTTTCGTTCGCGTCACTCTACTCCTGGTACTCTGCTCGCATTAGCAAGGACCATTGCGGATGTAACTCGCTTCATTGCGAATCTAGCTCGTCCGTCGCTCGCTCCCCCTCGTTCATCCTCGCCTTACCTCGTTCCTCCTCAATGCTGTTCGATGCTGCTCGCTTTAGCTCGCTATGACTGCGTATACATCTGTTCATACAAAATCTAGTTAGATTTAATTAGAATTCACTTAGTTGACTAAGAAACACAATATGCTTATCAAATCATGAAGCTTTTGGAATGATTGTGTGATTTCAGCAACATCAGATTCAAACATATCAGTTTTTAACTAGAAATGTCGCTATGGCGACTGGTATGCCTCCGCCATAATGCACGATTCTCCTAATAGGTCTATAGTACATGTGGACAATGTGTGATTACATTTTCACAAAATTGGCAAAATATTAAAATGACATGTTTGTCACAAATGCATTGAATGTTTACCTTCCTTGACCTATGTTTAATTGGATGAATAGGAGAGCATGTACTTTAACTTCGACTTTGACCCTTTCATAAGTTTACGCACTTGAGTAATTTTCAAGGTATGGAGAAAAAGTGCAATTTCTGTATTGAACAGTAAATTGTTATCATTTTCATCTGGCCTTTGATTCATAAGATAATCACTGTCAGGCAGAACATACATAAATATGTACTAAGTTTAAAGATTACTTGAGCCGCTTCCGAGATATGGAAAAAGTAGTAAGTTCAGCACTTTCACTTGATCTTTGACCTTTTGACCTTTGACCTTCTTGGCAAAAAAAAAAAAATCCCAGAGAATCTCTAGTGGGTAATATACATGCATACATTAAGTTTTAAAAAAATAATCCTGCTGGCATTGCATAAATGTAAGGAAAATAGTAAAATTTCGAAGTATTGCCCATGACCTTTGACCCCTGACCTTTGACCCCATAAACCCCAGATTCCCTAGCTAACTACTGACAGTCAGTACATGCATGTATACTTTGTTCCATAAAGATACTTTGAACAATTTCCAAGATACAGAGAAAAAAGTGAAATTTTAACATTTTACTTGACCTTTTGACCTTTGACCTTTTGACCTCATGACCCCAAACTTTCACCAAAGAATCTTAATTGGGTAATACATGTATACACTAATTTTCAAGAAAATATCTTCAGGCATTGCATAGATATGGGGGAAATAGTGCAATTTTAAGCATTTGACCTTGACCTTTTGACCTTTGACCTTGAGCATGTGCACCCAAAAGTTGATAGGCACAACTTCACCCCCTAATACACATACATGCCAAGTTTCATTAGTCTACCTCAAAAGGTTTTGATAGTTACCCTGTCCACAAAATTCATTACGGACGGACGGAAGGACGGACGGACGGAAGGACGGACGGACGGACGGACGGACGGACGGACGGACGGACGGACGGACAACCCGAAAACATAATGCCTCCGGCACCACTTCGTGACGGAGGCATAAAAACACCTAATACTGAGTTTCCCGCTGTTATTGTAGGTTTTGTGGAAAATCTTTTGTTTTCTCAGAATTGGATTACCACACAATGTATATTGCTGAAAAGTAAGGTTTTTTTTTAACACAGTGATATGCTCTGTTCAGTCCTCAACAACTGCAGGTAATGAGCAAGGTTGTCATTCCTATTATAGTGACCGTAGGCAAGCCATTTTGAAATAACCTGTAGTGAAAATAATGTCCTGACCCAAAGCGACATTAAGGGTGACCCTACAAGGAAAAGTTGACTTCAAACCATGAAAACAACATTCAGAATCGATTTCATTGACCCAGAAAACCTATAATACAGATTTTGAAAATTATTGTGAAATTTTTACCTTTTTAAACAATGGAAGTGACTTTTGAATTTCAGATGGCGGCCATATTGGATTTGGCCAATATGGCCTCAGGGCGCCCTTCTTGGCGCCCATCAAAAATTTAAATAGTATGCTTTTGGCAACACGTGTACGAAATTTAGTGCTTTTTGAAGAATTTGAACCAAAAAGTCCTTGTGCCCCCCCCCCCCCCCCCCCTAACTGTCAAATGTCAAACATTTTTATACCAGTGAAGCTCTCTACGAGCTTATACGCAGCAGGGCGAACTGATACGCAGCGGATCGAGCCGGAACGAGTAACAGTCGAGTGGATGAGCAGTGAAACGAGGAGAAGCGAGTTCATGCGAGCTGCTACGAGCTAGTGCGAGATGCCAGCGAGCAACGAACGAGTGGCGAACGAGGTACACGCGCAACGGGGCGAGCAATGTTCGTACTGAATCGTACTGTTACGAGCAAAAGCGAGCTGGAGCGAGGTGAAAAGTAAACTAAGGCAACCGTAGGCAACCATTTTGTACAAAATATACGAGCTACAACGCAACAATATGACTGCTACAAAATACTTTGCCGCGGAGTGCTGCGTTAGGCTGCTTTAAGGCTGCGTTCAACTGACGCAGCTATACGCAGCTAAAACCGCAAAGGTGTGAGCTGGGCTTAAAGGACGGAGGCGTGTGGACAAGATTGCTAATTGGCTGATTGGCTGGCTGGCTGGCTGGCTGGCTGGCTGGCTGGCTCACTCCTGCCCAGCATCGGAACCAAACGCTACTACAGCTGAATACCGTACTCGTTTTCCCCAGGACGGGACGTTTCTCAGATTTGATCATGCGCAGAAGCAAATTTTGCACACGGCACGCTAAAATCCCGGCCGCGTCGTGCTGATGAGAACTCCCTAATATCTACGAATGTGACGCAATTTATGCAACATATAAAAAGAAGACTTGCATGTTGTCAATATTGGGCCCTCTAGACTTTTGGGTCCTCTACTTTTTTCTGATTTATATTAATGATATTATAAATTCATCCTTGTCTCTTAGTTTTATGCTGTTGATACAATTATTTTTGAATTCTCATAAAGTATTTGAAAGTCTTATTACCACATTGAATTTGGAGATAAGTAAAGTGTCTCAATGGTTTTTATGTAAAAAACAAACTGTCACTTAATATTTCTAAGACAAATTTTGTTAGATTAAGGCTTCATAATTCTTTGAATAATAATTGTACTGATGATTGCTTCTATATTGACGGACAGCCAATTGTTGAAAAGACATCTACTAAATGTTTAGGTATTACCATTGATTCAAATTTGTCTTAGGAATGATCATTTGCACAATGTTCATACTTCACTTTCTAAAGGCATCGGAATCTTATACCACCTGAGAAACTTGGTTTCACAGAAATCTTTGCTTTTATTGTATAATGCTTTGATATCACCTTATATAGCGTGTTGTAATATTGTGTGGGGAAATTATGGTACAACTAAATCGAACTCAATATTATATGCTTTTACAAAAACGAGCAATGCGGTTGATTACAAACTCCCACTACTTATCTCCCTCTGACCCGTTGTTTTCTCAATTAAGAACATTGAAGATGAATGAGATTCACACTTTTCAAACGGCAATTTTTATGCAGAAATACACGCTCAACCAACTTCCCTCGGTGTTCAATGATTTCCTAATTCCTAATTTCAATATTCATTCCTACCCAACTCGCCGTTCTTCTGATTATCATCTCGAAAACACAATTATTGTCATTAGCACAAAAATCCTTAAAACATCATGTCCCTGATGTTTGGAATTTTTACCCGTTAACCTTTAACAATATAGATTTATCTATTCATTTAAAGGACAGTTTAAAGATATGTTGTTAACTCAATATGTATCTGAATGTTAGAGCATGTTGCTATTTATCTGGGTTTTTTTTTTCACTTCCAAAGTTAAAGCAAGGGCTCCGAACTGATCGCATACACAACAAACATGAACATTGAAACAAATTCACAACTCATTTCCAAGCAAACACTTCACATCTTGCACAACGCACCGCTGCACTTTTCCCCCTCATTCTTCCCTCCCTTTCTCAGTGAGTGGTGACGTATATGCTATGTTCTTACAATGTTGTATTGTTTAGACAATCATTTCTGAGGCCATTGTCCTTGTCAAGCGCTTGCTTATGACGATGGCCTCCTGAATTTCTGCACATCAAGAATTTCCTAATTTGTCTTTGAGCAAGAGATATAATTATTGTAACTTATGTTTACATAAACGTATGCACAAAACGGTTTATTTTCATTTTGAATTGTATCAGGAGAAAAAGTTGAATATTTGAATTGATCATTTATTTGCCTTAATTGTAAGATTCAATCTTTATTCTGTGCTCAATGTGTTTGTTCAATTGACGTTGTACTTCATTTATGAAGGAAAAAGAAATTCAGAAATAAAATCAGTATCAGAAATATAATCATATAAATTATATGCTTCTCCATGTTTAAACGAGATACACCCAGGTTTAGACGTCAAGTTCATCAATATATCATCAGTACGTAATTTCTTTGAAGTAGGGCATAAATGATCTATACATTTCTTGGCAGCGTTTTAACATTTCCCGGCAAAATTGAACATTTTTGCATTTCCCGGCGAGAGGTCTGTACATTTCCCGTTGATGACATCTCAAGATGTTTAACATTTCCCGACGTTTTTACAATTCCCGACGTTTTACAAATTCCGGCACCACAACATCTCGAGTTATAAAGAAACTATATGAAGGTAACGACCTACTTTATTTGAGCAGTTAAGAGCAGAAAAAACAAAACATATTCCAGAAATCAATGCTCCATTACCATAGGAAGTTCTTGTGGAAACTGGTCGAATACATTAAGGCACGTACATCAATACTGACAATAGTTACATTCAGACGGTCATCCTTAACTTCAAGGATAAGCTCGTAGTTCAGTATGGAGAGGAAAGTGTCGCATAGTCTCTTTTGTCGAGGTAATTGTCATTTCGTAGACAAAATTGACGTTGTCACTTGTCAACAGCGACACTTGGCGTACCATCCTTAACTGCGAGCTTATTTTTGAGGTTAGCTAATCCTTGAAGTTACTTTATCCTAAAAGGGATCACCGTCGATCGTAAGTAATGAATGACCAACAACAAGAACAGCGGATGTGGTTTTGAAATCTTATGTGGAATCCACGCGAAGATAGTAAAGAATAAACGTACAATAAGAAAGAAATCGCAAAGAAATGACACACACCATGCACACATGCCAATATCTTCCACATGCAGTTACAAATACACATACGCAATAATGCTGAAACTTTTCAAATATCTTTTAGATTGAAACAATATTTGTACCCAGAAATAAATTCTATACTCACCCTTTTATCTTCCATTCCTCTTTTTTCCTCCATCATGTTACTCCTGATGGCAAAGACGAGAAAACAATTTCCCTATTATGGGACTGTCATCCGAACTTGAAACTCAACTCCTAAGATATCTGTCTAACAAAAATCTGTGTGTCTAGAAGTTCTTTCAAAATGCAGAGTAAGATATCGTTAAAGCTGATTGGATGACCGTGAATATGGTAAACAATGCACTAAGAAGTACAAGCTGCACTAAATGCCTTTAACACTCGAATGTATAGAGAATCCAATGACAGAGGCAGCGGTATTCCGTTGGTCAAAGCTAACTGGGTAACCGTCTACTACGCTCTGGGAAGTACAATCTACGCCGACTGTCTTTCAAACGCGAAGTTGGGGAGGATCAAATGATAGGGGCAGTGTCATTTCATTGGATAACAGAAAGAATTAGGAACTAGAAGCCACCCCGCTAATGCATGCAGCAAGACCAAGGTAGAGAGGTTCCAATGATAGGGCAGTGACATCTCATTGGTTGATTTTGATGCTTATGAGAATGCGTAAGGTCACGGGCTATCGTTGAACGATTTGCCAAAGTTCGTGTGGCTCTCCCCAGTGCCACCAGCCTTTTGTAAAGGCTCTCTCGCTGTAATAAGCCAGTTCGTAATTAGCTCATGTACACATTGGTACAAATGACTTTTCTTTTTTCTTAGTTGGTTAGGCACTTCCCTCGTTTTCAAAGCGACATAATGCATAAGCTTGCCCGACCACACAATTTATGGAATTCATGTTCAAACAAAGAATGAGCTTGCTTTAAGAACAGGTGATCAGAATACTCCATCAGTTGACAATTTAACAGGCATCCATTTCATATATCTTTTTTTGTTGTTGTTGTTGTATTGAATGCAATAACAGTCTATATCATTTTTTTTATTCTGCAAAATACCATTCTTGCTGTTAGGTGGATGTGCTGGCAAGCAACGGCGTAAATCCGTCCTGAGGAGTGGGGGGATGGTCACCATCACCACGATTACAAGCCCACCGGACCGGCGCAGCCTTGGGGAGGGGGGGGGGGGGGAGAAGGTTGGTGCCCCCCCCCCCATACACACACACACTTTATAAAGGGATCGGATGTCCCACTCTTTTGCATGAAGTGGAGGAAAGTGGCAGTAAAAATATGAAGACAAAGTTCTTGTTGCCTTTTTTTTTTTTTTTTTTTTTTTTTTTTTTTTTGCTTATCAGATGACTTTCGGCGGAAAATCAGACCTTAAAAGCATGAAAACATTTTTTTTTTTTTTTTTTTAAATATATGTGAGAGGGAGCGGAACGACCGAACGGAGGGAGGGTGTGTACGGGGAGTGGTAGCCTTCTCCCACACGAGGAAGATTTTGCATTTTCAGCCCTGAAATTCAGCGATCTGGTGCACACTTTTGGTAAAAAATGTATTTTCTTTTCTTAAAAAAACAATAAGAAAATGAAATATTCACAATTTATAATTGAATGACTAAATCGTGGTATTTCAGCTCTTGCTCCGCATGTGCGACATCACTATGAAGGCCTTCTAAATAGTGGGGCCTATAATTCACCGGCGTAGACAGGATTTGATCTAAGGAGGGGCGGTTATGTGAGGGAGCGAAGCAAGCGAGGGGGGGGGGAGGGTATGGTAGGGGGGTTTCCCCCTCCCGCGGTGAAATCTTTTTGCATTGAAAATTTTGACATTTTACAGTCCCAAAACTGCCGTTTGTAGCTATATTCTTCGCTTTGGAAATTAAGGGAGGGGCACACCGGGCGCAACTGCTGTCAATCACTAGCAGCAACGTCAGGAGAATGGCATAGCGATTAAATGCGAGCGAGCTTGAAAATTTTGATATTTTACAGTCTAAAAACTGCCGTTTGTAGCTATACTTTTTCGCTTTGGAAATTAAGGGGGACCGCACCGGGCGCAACTGCTGTCAATATCACTGGCAGCAACATCAGGAGAATGGCATAGCGGTTAAATGCGAGCGAGCGGAGCGAGCGAGCTTCAAAATTTTGACATTACAGTCCAAAGACTGCCGTTTGTGGCTGTATTTTTTCGCTTTGGAAATTAAGGGGGGCACACCGGGCGCAACTGCCGGCAATTACTGGCAGCAACATCAGGAGAGTGGCATAACGATTAAATGCGAGCGAGCGAAGCGAGTGAGCTTGAAAATTTTGATATTTTACAGTCCCCCAAACTGCCGTTTGTAGCTATACTTTTTCGCTTTGGAAATTAAGGGGGCGCACCGGGCGAAAACTGCTGGCAATTACTGGCAGCAAAATCAGGAGAATGGAATAATGATCAAATGCGAGCGAGCGAAGCGAGCGAGCTTCAAAATTTTGACATTTTACAGTCCAAAGACTGCCGTTTGTCGCTGTATTTTTTTCGCTTTGGAAATTAAGGGGGGCACACCGGGCGCAACTGCCGGCAATTACTGGCAGCAACATCAGGAGAATGGCATAACGATTAAATGCGAGCGAGCGAAGCGAGTGAGCTTGAAAATTTTGATATTTTACAGTCCCAAAAAGTGTCCTTTGTGGCTGTATTTTTTCGCTTTGGAAATTAAGGGGGCGCACCGGGCGAAAATTGCTGGCAATTACTGGCAGCAACATCAGGAGAATGGCATAATGATTAAATGCTAGCGAGCGAAGCGAATGAGCTTAAAATTTTGGACATTTTACAGTCCAAAAAACTGTCGTTTGTGGCTTTTTTTTTTCGCTTTGGAAATTAAGGGGGCGCACAGGGCGAAAACTACTGGCAATTACTGGCAGCAGCATCAGGAGAATGGCATAATAATTGAATGCGAGCGAGCGAATCGAGCGAGCTTCAAAATTTTGACATTTTACAGTCCCCAAAACTGCAGTTTGTAGCTATATTTTTCGCTTTGGAAATTAAGGGGGGGGGGGGGCGCACCGGGCGAAAACTGCTGGCAATTATTGGCAGCAAAATCAATAGAATGGAATAATGATCATATGCGAGCTAGCGAGGCGAGCGAGCTTCAAAATTTTGACATTTTACAGTCCAAAGACTGCCGTTTGTCGCTGTATTTTTTTCGCTTTGGAAATTAAGGGGGGGGGGGGGGACACCGGGCGCAACTGCCGGCAATTACTGGCAGCAACATCAGGAGAATGGCATAGTGATTTAATGCGAGCGAGCGAAGCGAGTGAGCTTGAAAATTTTTGATATTTTACAGTCCCCAAAACTGTCCTTTATGGCTGTATATATATATATGTGACCCTGCACCTCAAAACAAACAAAAAGTCGCCAGACATGAATTTTTAGTTAAGACCATATTCTGAAAGAGCAGACTTTAAGCTTTAAAATGATGTATAACTCAAATTAAATGGACTCTCCTAACCTATCTAAACATTGGAAAGAAAGCACAAAGTCAGGAAACGTGTGAACTGAGAAAAGAGGCTCTGAAGTACAGTGTCTATTCAAGCGCTTAATCTTTACCAAACCGTGCTGGCTGTGCGATGAATGGGACAAAAAACAGGAAGTAAACCACCAAACTAACAACAATGAAGGGTTTATCAGATTAAACTGAAATTAAATATGCCTCATTAACACATTCAGTCCATAATTAATGTCAACTTTCAAAGCAGTAGCGCTATCCTTTTAAAAGTTATTAGAGTTGAAAGTGAAAAGTGTGGACAAGGTTTTTCAGAAATGAAAAAGGGATCCTAAAGACACACCTAATCACACTATTCTACCAAAAATGTTCGAGATAAACTGCTAAAAAGCACACTTGCCTGCCTGTTTTATGATACCAAATTTTAGCATAATGTAAAAGAAGACCTGCTCTTTCAGAAAATATGAAAAAGTCAAGTTCGGCTAGTTTGACCCATTTCACTTATTTTCAGTCTTCACGCAAAATCAGTGTGTGCGACTTTATGTTCGTTTTGAGGTGCACAGTCACATATATATGTATATATATATATATATATTTTTTTTTTTTTTGGCTTTGGAAATTAAGGGGAGCGCACCGGGCGAAAACTGCTGGCAATTACTGGCAGCAAAATCAATAGAATGGAATAATGATCAAATGCGAGCGAGCGAAGCGAGCGAGCTTCAAAATTTTGATATTTTTACAGTCCAAAGACTGCCGTTTGTCGCTGTATTTTTTTTTTTTTTTCGCTTTGGAAATTAAGGGGGGGGGGGGGGAGTAGTATTATGATGTCTCGGGTGCCATAACTTAATTCTATTGTTTAGGACAATAGAATATGAAATATGAATATGAATATGAATATGATAGATCGATGAGTTATGAAATATGAATATGGGATATATAAATATGAAATTATGAGTATGAATAAGATATAAAATCAAATTAAAAAATTAATCAAATAAATAACGTGATAGGAGAACTGCAAAATGAATGACGTCACTCATTTAAATATTCATAATGACGTCAGGAGCTTTATTCATTTGCATAAATGACGTCATAGGTTGTTTTGAGAAGAGAAAACAATAAAGAAGAAAAGAAAGGTGTATAGTGAATAGAGGGTGAACGAGTTGGGGCATGAAAGTGACGTCATGACATAGAACGCTGCATGAAGGTGTGCAGGAGTACGTGTGATTTATACATACAGTGCATTCGTATAATATATATATATATATGGTTATATATACTCCTTCCCTCTGAGAAGGAAACAGACACAATTTTGTCAACCAGACGAAACAGTCCTACAAGAACGAGAGAAATATGAAGCAGAGTTATTACAACTACGTGTATAACACACCATCAGCCCCATCGCCTGAAGGCTCGCAAGACATGAGCAGTATTCAGGGGGAAGTCGGGAGTGATTGCACCGTGGAATATTCTCCAGACCGTCTATATATGGAGGAGGGAACATGTTTTCCCCAGTCATCTAAGCGGAAAAACATGGAAGAAGGTGAACATCGTGTTGATCTTTCACGTAAAAGAATGAGAGGAGGTGGAAACGTGCAAGGAAAGAAGACCACGGGGAACCCCGAACCTACGAGCCATACTCCGGGAACGAAAGATGAGGATGATTCAAAAATTATTAGCAAAGTGTCCATCAGCGTGAAACCGGACCGCCTGAAGTACATCGTGGCCAAGACGTTCCGCAGCAAGACTTACATTGACATTCGTGAGTACTTTGAGAAAAACCACGAAGAACTACCTACCAAGAAGGGAATCACGCTCACCATGGAGGAATTCAGAGCTTTTACATCGGTGATTAAGAACATCAACGACGCCATTCAAGGGCAACATGTGAGAGGGTGAAGTGGATCGGCTGAACGATGGGAGAAAAAAAAGGAAGGCTATACAAGAAAGATTATTTTAAATCAAGATGAATACAGAAAATAAAGGCCGAGATTCAGGAGACCGATGGAGAAATTATGTGGACTTAACTGATTTGAAAAAAAAAAAAAAAAAAAAAAATTGTTATTTTATTCTTTTTTTTTAATGTCAATGTCAAAGGAGAATGAGGAATAATAATAAAAAATACATCATATAGAGAACTTGTTTCATTTTACAGTCCTTATTACGTTGTTCCTTATAGATATTTCGTTGAAAAATAACTATGAGACATTGATTGGATAACTATGAGTGAGCATATGTGTTTGGATGGGTATTTGTTTGCCTCTAAGATCAAAATGTACTGAATTGCATGCTAGTGAGAGAAGAGGAGGGGGGAAGTGAGTGAGTATGCATGATGAAGAGATGAGGTGTTTTTCAGTCCAAGTCCCCAGTCCATTAACGCAGTACAAATATCGGTTAATGCGCACTGTAAAGAAAGTTTGCGAGGTGTAATAGTAAAGAACGATGACTATTATTTGGGGACTCAAGAACAAGTTTATTGTCTCTCCATTAAGAGAACTCCGGACTAAAAAACACCTTTGTCGACAGTCCAAGTCGTCAGTCCATTAACGTAGTTCAAAAAAAAAAATTGGTTAATACGCACTGTAAAGAAAGTTTGTTAGGTACAATAGTAAAGAACGATGACTGTTATTCGGGGACTCAAGAACAAGTTTATTGTCTCTCCATTAAGAGAATTCCGGACTGAAAAACACTTTTGTCCCCTGTCCATTAACGCAGTACAAATATAATACGCACTGTAAAGAAAGTTTGCTAGGTATAAAAGTAAAGAACGATGACTGTTATTTGAGGACTCAAGAACAAGTTTATTGTCTCTCCATTAAGAGAACTTCGGACTAAAAAACACCTTTGTCGACAGTCCAAGTCGTCAGTCCATTAACGTAGTTCAAAAAAAATTGGTTAATACGCACTGTAAAGAAAGTTTGTTAGGTACAATAGTAAAGAACGATGACTGTTATTTGAGGACTCAAGAACAAGTTTATTGTCTCTCCATTAAGAGAATTCCGGACTGAAAAACACTTTTGTCCCCTGTCCATTAACGCAGTACAAATATAATACGCACTGTAAAGAAAGTTTGCTAGGTATAAAAGTAAAGAACGATGACTGTTATTTGAGGACTCAAGAACAAGTTTATTGTCTCTCCATTAAGAGAACTTCGGACTAAAAAACACCTTTGTCGACAGTCCAAGTCGTCAGTCCATTAACGTAGTTCAAAAAAAAATTGGTTAATACGCACTGTAAAGAAAGTTTGTTAGGTACAATAGTAAAGAACGATGACTGTTATTCGGGGACTCAAGAACAAGTTTATTGTCTCTCCATTAAGAGAACTTCGGACTGAAAAACACTTTTGTCGCCTGTCCATTAACGCAGTACAAATATAATGCGTACTGTAAAGAAAGTTTGCTAGGTATAAAAGTAAAGAACGATGACTGTTATTTGAGGACTCAAGAACAAGTTTATTGTCTCTCCATTAAGAGAACTCCGGACTAAAAAACACCTTTGTCGACAGTCCAAGTCGTCAGTCCATTAACGTAGTTCAAAAAATTTGTTAATACGTCCTGTAAAGAAAGTTTGTTAGGTACAATAGTAAAGAACGATGACTGTTATTCGGGGACTCAAGTGCAAGTATATTGTCTCTCCATTAAGAGAACTCCGGACTGAAAAACACCTTTGTCCACAGTCCATTAACGTCGAACGATTCAAAGTTAATCCTTACTCAAAAGAATTCTTCCAAGTAGGTCTACGTAAGAACAATGGATGGAACTTCCTATGCGGGACCTATGTGCAAGTACAGAATTGTTTGTCCTCCACTTGAGAAAATAATCCCTTATTTATTGATCGGTCCTTCCCGATGACTTACATGTCTCAGCTTGAAAGTAAAGTGACGGGAAAATGGAGCGAGAGTTAGATAAAAAGGCCTGAGCAAAACCCAGTTCTCCACATTTCTTCCTATTTTATACACGAGCTATATCGTGTGGTCATTGCTCTGTAACTTTACGTTTATACAGAATCTAGACGCCAAGAGGGGTGACTGAAACCATTATGACTGTATTTTGCGTTTGAATACTTGTCAAGTTTGCACTTTTTTAGAGTTAACTTGTTACTCACTTTAAGCCGTAAAATGGATGAAAACCATCCTTCACAACGCAGTTCTACTCTTAGAAACAATCTAACCAACACGATTTCAAACTTGTACGACCTCACGTCTTCTCAAATTCAAAGGATTGTGAACAGAACAGTTGATTTAGTCCGTCGTGCTCCTAGCGTTCATCCGGCAGATCAAAATGAGGTAAGTGAATGCGATGTTTCTTTTCCTAGTTCAGATAGAGATGTGGGTATTTGTAAAAACGCCTCTACAAGTGAAGTTATTGCCGCTTCAGCAGTTTCGTCGAAACCAATATTACTTTCAAAAAATGTTCCTGTTAGTTCCGTTTGCAATTGGTCTGATGATGATGACTTTGTTGATCCTAATCCACAACAGTCACGAGTTAGAAAGCGGGAAAAACCCCGCTCTAATAGAGGGAAAGGTGGTGGTTTGAAAAAGAAAAAATCCGAATTAATTGCTGAAAGAAGAAAGTCAAAGGGAAAGGAAGCAAGACGTGTGTCTGATTCATTGAAAGGAAACAAAAAACGATCGGAATGTCCAATTGTAAAAGAAAAAATATTTCTCTCTTCTCCAAAACAACAAAGAGGAATGAAGCGTAGAATGGACATCGGAAGCGGTTCCCAATTCAAAAGATCGAAACTGAGTCTCCGACAAAGGTCAAGACGGAAAAAAGGAGAAGACAATAACATTTATGATATTCCTGGCCCTTCACATTTTCATGGTACCCCCGGAAATTACGTACCAGAACATGCCCCTCCTCCCCTTACCCGATATCATGATAACGATGACGAAGATCTCGATGATTTTGACTACTCTGATAACAACTGTCATCATACTCCATGTGGTCATGTACAAAGTGGAGGAAATAGACAAAATTCTGATCTTCCCTCTGAGACGAAACAGCACGGAGGCAAGAGAAAGAGAAAAACAAAGCATTTAGACCCACCCCACAATCAGTCTCGCCCCCCACTGACTTCTTCGTCAGACATAAATGAATCGGAGAGCGATTGTTCAAGCCAGAGCAATGAGACTACAAAAACAGCCTCACCTCAATGGAAATTCATAGATTCACGAATTAATAAACGCTTCGGCGTACGAGAAGTCTGGTACGACTTTGTCGGAGATATACCCGATCATTCTTCAATTAGACATGTTCTTGACTATATTAGATCATCTCTCGAGGAGCTACGAACGCTCCTTCTTCACGATACGAATGAAAGAGACTATGTGCGACTGGTGCTAGTCTCGGACCAATTGAATATTCCGATCGCTTTTCCCTGGGCAGTGGTCAGGCACTTTGACATCGCGCTTATATTAGAACGGATAGAACGAGTTCTCAATAGTAACCAGAACTTTTTCCTCAAACCTGGTTTTACTATCAGATTTCACCATGTGCAAAACCCCACTGGTGGATATACGCGAAAAATGGATGGCTTGCCTGATGACGAGGCATCCATAAGAAAAACTTCCATCATCACCGTTCCCTCCAGCAAAGAAGAAAAAACCTGTTTTGCAAGCGCAATTGTCATCTCGCGCTATTACGTTAATAATGATCGAAAATATCGAACCTGGTCTCGAACTAACAGACCACCCACAAAGGGTTTACTTCATGAAGCCGCAAAACTTCACGATCTAGCTGGCGTTCCTAAAGGAGAGGTTGATTCGAGTCAGTACGACGCCTTTCAACAAGTCTTACTACCTGAATATAGATTGATCATATACAGAGGTCGAAAAAAACATGCCATGATATATGCAGGCCCCCCAGCTGAGAAGACATTGTACTTGTATTTGACTGAATCCGGTCATTATAATGTCATCAAAAATGTTTCTGCATTCTTGTGTGTCAAGCATTTGTGCGAAGAATGCCATGAAGTTTACAACGATCCCAGAACTCACAGTTGTTGTAATACCTGCTACGATTGTTTCAGTACAAATTGCAATCGCACTGACCCCATTAAACGCGATCCTCGAACGTGCGCCGATTGTAACATGACGTTCCTCACTGAGCAATGCTTTAAAGCTCATTCGGTGACAATTTTCAAGGGATCAACTGCCTGTAAGACCCGTCGTAAATGCCTAAAATGTGCGCGCGTGTTTGATTCGGAAGTATTTCCAGGCATATTTGATAAACATGACTGTTCCAAGATATTTTGTCAGACATGTAAAGATTATGTCGATGGACCCACCCATGAATGCTACATGAAAGTAACAAAAGAAAGCAAATACTACGTCCCCACTGAGGCTGAGAAAGAACTTGCAGCTATGAAAAAGAAAAAAAAGAAATCAAAACCTACCACGCAAGCTGATTTGCCAGACCCACAGAGATATATTTTCTTTGATTTTGAATGTACCCAGAATACCACTTCTCATGTTCCTAATCTAGTACACGCTACCTGGGATTGTAGTAACTGTATGGATGGTGTAACTCCCGATGGGTGGGGCTGTCTTTGGTGCGGTAATGTAGATGAAGGAAGAGAGATCACTTTTCAGGGGGAGGACACCCTGGAACGATTTTGTACATGGTTGTTGTCAGAAGATAACCACAAGGCAATAGCTATTGCACACAACGCTAAGGCGTATGACACATATTTCCTTCTTAATCACCTCGTTCGTAAAGGGATAATCCCCGAAGTCATAATGAATGGAGGAAAGATCATGTGTCTGAGCACACAAGACCCCAAAATCGTAATTAAAGATAGCTTAAACTTCTTCCAAATGGGCTTGGCCAAACTTCCAAAAACTTTCGGTATCAAAGAGCTGAAGAAGGGATATTTCCCACATCTGTTTAACGTAAAAGATAATCAAAATTACGTTGGTCCCATTCCCGATAAGAAATATTTCGGGACAAACACCATGATGAAAGAAGCGAAGACAGAATTTGATGCATGGTACGATAGCCTTCCTGACAATTTTGTGTTTGATTTTCAAAAAGAAATTTTGGGGTACTGCAAGAGCGATGTAAAAATACTGCATGAAAGTTGTAAATTATTTCGCCTGCATTTCAAGACAATAAGTGCCACAGAAGCTAATCCCGATGGCATCGATCCCTTCTTACGCAGCCTCACCCTTCCGAGCGCGTGTAATTATCTCTACAGGAGTAATTTTCTAAAACCGAACAAGATAGCCCTTATTCCGCACGACGGTTATTCTAACCCTAAGCGTCATTCGCTTAAAGCTGGAAAATGGCTACATTATCAAGCTGAGGAACGAGGGATCGATATCAAATATGCATTTACTGGTGGGGAGCGCAAGGTTCATGGCCGCTATGTGGACGGGTATGCCGAGGTAGGGGAGGAAAAGCACATTTTTGAATTTCTAGGTTGTTTTTACCATGGATGTAGTCAATGTTTTAACCCCTTCACAATCAACAAAAGATGTAACAAATCAATGAGTCAACTCCATAACGAAGTTATGGAAAGAATCTACCGTCTCCGAAATGCAGGTTACATAGTACATTACATCTGGGAGCATGAATGGGACATGCAGATCAAAGATCCTGCTGTGAAAGCCCGCGTCCAGCATCTTCACGAAAAATTCAAAAATCCCCTCAATCCAAGAGATTCTTTTTTTGGTGGTAGGACTGATGGATGCTCACTTTTTGATGAGGCAAAACAGGGTGAAAAAATTTTATACTATGATTTTACTTCTCTGTATCCATTCATAAACAAATTTGGAAAGTACCCCATTGGCCACCCTCGAATCATCCGCTCAAACTTTCCACCCCTCGAGAAAATGTTTGGCCTCATCCAGTGTGAGATAACTCCTCCCAAAGATTTGTATCACCCTGTCCTCCCCTACAGATCCTCGGGTAAACTCACCTTCCCACTGTGTGCTACATGCGCAGAGTCATTGAACCAAACTCGGTGCACGCACGAGGACCGCGAGAGAGCGCTTAAAGGCGTTTGGGTGTCAGAAGAAGTAAAAAAGGCAGTAGAAAAAGGATACTACGATATCAAAATTTCTGAAGTATGGCACTTCGATCGATATACCAAGTATGACAAACGGGAATGCAAGGGGGGCCTTTTTGCGGAATATATCGATACTTTCATGAAAATAAAGCAAGAGTCGTCGGGCTATCCAGCTAGTGTCGAGACAGAATCCGATAGGATAAATTACATTCAAAAATATCACAATCACGAAGGAGTATCGTTAGATCCTGACCGTATCGAGAAGAATCCGGGCATGCGTGCCATTTCAAAATTGCTCTTAAATACATTATGGGGTAAACTTGCTGAAAAGAATAATCATAAGCAAACGAAATATGTCAAAACACCAGCGGAACTATTACGGTATTTTAGAGATGATTCCGTTACAGTCCATGACATGTGGGTTATCAATGAAGACATGATAGAAGTGCAATACAATAACGCCCGCGGGTTTGTAGAGCAAAATGTTAATACTAATATAGTGATAGCGAGCTTTACAACGGCAATGGCTAGATTGAAGCTGTATTCAATTCTGGAAATCTTAGAAGAGAGGGCGCTCTATTATGATACTGATAGTGTTGTTTTTAAGACGAATCAGTCCCTCGAACCCTTTGACCCAAAGACTGGCGATTACCTAGGTGATCTCACAAATGAAATCGACCCCACTAATGATGAATACATTCACACGTGGGTGTGTGGTGGACCGAAGAATTACAGTTACAAAACTAACAAAGGAAACACAGTGTGCAAGGTGCGGGGGTTCACGTTGAACCACACTAATTCTATGGTCATTAATCATGACACACTCAAAGAACTCGTTATGTCCAAAAGCGATGAAATACGCACCATTCATGAATCAAAAATTGTCCGAGACACCAAAACCAAGACGATTCACACAATCGAATCTAAAAAAGATTACAGGGTAGTCTTTACTAAAAGGGTTCGAGTTGGAGATGGAACCAAAACCCTACCATATGGCCATAAGGATATTTCATAACCAGTATTTTATATACACCGGTGTAAAAAAATGCTGCCTCATTTAGTCCCCGACTCTAGATCTGTAAGGTTGTATTATTTTTGAGGTTGAGATAGTGTTGAAAAAAAAAAAAATGGATAGTATGATTTTTTTAAGAATGCATCGTGACTTTGTGAGGCGTATTCCGTACAACACGTGTCGTATGAATATTTTGATTACCATTTTACTGATAGTTGTTATTTTTGTCAGTTTTTCTCTCGACATTCTTCTTGAGAAACAAGGCATGACAAACTCGACTGTAATTTTATCCCATTTAAACACTTCTAGCTCTGAAGAAAGCGTCAGTTATATTTCAGCTGGATGAATGTGAAGACGTTCCTGATGGGGGACAGTAGTTACATGTGTAATTGTTTTAACTGCTCCTAGCTTTAAGTCATGAATATTGGTACCCACATCTCTATATTGTAAATATACATCGCATTCACTTTGAACTCAAATATTTGTATTTTAATGTTTGCACTCTTATAGTATTTTCGTGTTGATTTTGATTACAGATCTACCATGGATGTCCGTCTAAAACATCCCTTTACAATGTGCGTTGTCGGACCAACTTTTTCGGGAAAGACTTCTTTTGTCAAAAGACTAATTAAACAGCGTGAGCGTATGTTTAACCCTGCTCCTCGAAAAATTGTCTGGTTTTATGGGGAATTTCAAAAGGATTATGCTGAAATGATGCATGAGATTCCTCAAATTGAATTTCACGAAAACCTACCAGAAGACTTTTATGCATTTACTGACAACGCACGACCCACGTTATTTATAATTGATGATTTGATGGATGTTGTTAGTGATAGTAGAAAAGTGGCTGCTCTTTTTACAAAGGGATGTCACCATAGAAATGTAAGTTTGATTTATCTAACCCAAAATATGTACAGAAACGGAAAAGAGTCTAGGACAATTTCCTTAAATACTCAGTATTATTGCTTGTTTAAGAATAGTAGAGATAAAATGCAAGTATCATGTTTAGGGCGTCAAATGTATCCAGGCCGCACCAAGTATTTCCAGGATGCGTATGCCGATGCTACCCACGAACAATATGGCTACCTTTTCATTGATCTGAAACCCGACACGCCAGAAGACTTCAGACTGAGAACTAATATTTTTCCTGGAGAAACGCAGTTCGCATATCTGCCTAAAGTATAAAGAGCACGATCCCATCTTAACCTCGTTATTTTTTAAAAATGTCTCGTCGTATCAAGACACATGCGGTTCTTCTGAAGACATTGGCACACTGTACAGCTCAACAGCGAAGGGCCCTGCTGAAAACCGCTGACAGAGGGTTGATAGACGCCATTTGCGAATGCATCGTGAACGTCATTAACGGTAATATCAAAATTTCACCGACACAGAAGCGAACTCTGTCTAAACATAAACAGAAGTTACGAAAGCTCTCTGATCGGTCCACGTCATTAAGAGAAAGGAAGAGACTTCTAACTCAACGCGGTGGATTTCTCTTACCCCTATTGATGAGACTCGTGGTTCCAGCGGTGGGAGCACTAGCGACAGCATTTACCGGAAAGAAATAATCTGTATAGACAATCATGGAACACGCACGCAAAATGGTCCTTGTTCCGCCTAATATGTTACAAACACTGCAAGCAGCTTCTTCATCGTCATCGAACCACCACCGAAATGAACTGGACGAAAAGATGCGCTTGGTGTTAGAGAGGAATGATTTGGACGTTCATGAGAAAGCCAATATGTATTCGCAATATCTACAGAATTTTTTAAAGTCGGGCGAAATTGCGAGGAAACCATTGTCTATTGAGGTTCGAGACATTTCGTCCGCAGATTCTCCCGACCAACCATCGACTGTGACAGAAACTGAGCCCGAACATATTGAACCTGATCCGCTTGAACTGGAAATTATTCGACATATTCCAAAATCTTACATCAACCGAGCCTCTCATCTTTTACAGAAACTGAAAACCAATCCTAGCATTGGTTGGACTTCTGCGGGTCAGCTTGTCATAGATGGGCGCACAATTCGTGGGAGTAATGTTTGCGATTTGATGTACGATATTTTCCGTGAACGACGAGGATATTCTCCCACAGGTAGCGAACAATTCATGCGCATACTGGCAGCGATGAATATTCCAGAAACATTTCTCACTAATCCTAAGAGGAGACAGGACCTACAACGGTGGAAGCGTATGGACAGCGCAGACGAAGGAGGAAGTCGGGTAGATCGTGAAGAAAGGGTGGCCCCGCGAGTACGTGGTAGTGCAAAAGACAAACCTAAACGTGAGAGTTTAAGTGGTATTTCTCAAAGCAAAAAATGGGTTAGTTTCTAATCCCCCTAATAAATAATGGTTTCAGTCACCCCTTCTATTCTCTAATCCCATGAGGATTAGACCCCATTACACAGGGGTTCTGTTTATGGTGAATATGACTGCATATTCATAAACGGATTGAAAAATATTGTGATATCATTTTGATTGTAAATAGATATAGTTTTTACTATTACTTAGATTGATTAATGTATATATTTTTCCTCTGAAAATGTGTGATGGAGACTGTAATATTTTTCAGTTTCCCATATAACTCACACTGAAACAAAAACGAGCAAATGACCAAATGAGCAAATGGTCAAATGACCAAAAGGCCGAATGACCAAATGACCGGAAGAGTATTAAAAATGGTCAGACGATACATTAGGTAGACTGATAAAGTATCTTCATATTATGTTGAATCATATGATGAACTGACTTACAATAATTTTAAATTTTGACTTTTATGTATTATATGAGGCATCAGCTTTGTAAACGTAAAATGAGTGAAAGGCTTATCTATTGATTGATTTGCTTATTTTTTGTTTTTTCTATTTCGTTTCCTTTCGCTATCTGTATTTACAAATCGTTGCTGTGAGGGCTTATCTCATATTGAAATTATGAGGAATATATTGAGAATTCAATTGTGTGTGTCTGTTCCTGCGAATTATTTGTGCATCATTATAATTAGCAAAGGAGTATGCACAAGACCATCTTGAAAGAAAAAAAAAATAATGCTTAAAGTTATTTGTATTGATTATAAGAATGTGGTTGATACCTAGATACATTTTTTCTTTCCTGCATAGATTGTACTTAGTTCGAAATAATCTTCTGTGTGTCTGTTCTTTTACTTTTCTCATTAATTCGTTATGTCTATGTATATAGGATAACAAATAACAAGATTTTGTACATCGATTGGGATAATATGTAATATTTATTGATTGTAAACGGAGTATAAATCACATTCAATACAATGATTTACAGAGCTTGTTACCTTCATTTGGTTCTTACATTACGAGTGGAATGAGTGTACGGTTGCATGAAATAGCGAGGTGAAAGAAAGAGTTGGCCTACATGTCCATATTCTAAGATTTGATCATGTGATTATTGGTTTCGGAGTGAAATCATATTCAGTACAATTGATATCACTTATTTTACAGAGCATGCTATCATTATTTAGTTCTTACATTACGTTTGAAATGGATAGTGCATGAGACAAGGAGGTGAAAAGAGAGTAACCCTATGTGGATATTCTAAGATGACCTTAGAATATTGACATGGTCAGTGATTAAGTGACTAGCTCTTACATTACGTTTGAAATACATGATGAATAGAACACGGATGTGAAAGGATTATGTACACGTTCTATTACGGTCGTTACGTAGTATACTCAAAGATGTAAACTTACATTTACAACACTTTTTCCAACAATCTCATACCATTAAAAAAGAAAAACAAGTACAAGCACATTTACATACAAAAATATTTTCATATTTTTCGTTATTAAAGAGACAGCTTTGTGTATTGAATTCAACCTCTTAATACGGAATAGATATTTAGTATGCATGAATGAATTCATAACGTGTCTCCACAGCCATGAATGAATCTGAGTTAGAGCCCGTGCTGAATACATGCATCTGTGACTATTGGGTGTGTGTGTGTGTGTGTGTGTGCGTGTGTTAAGTATTGACTTCTCGATCTTCAAAACTACGGGAAAATTGAGTGAATGTGAAACCAATATCATGCGTTGGAAAGGCTGAATTGTATTTTCGATTAAACCACGAATTAATTTTTTCGTCATTTAAATGCAAATCCTTACCGAATACATTAACAATGTCTCGCAGGCTTTTCCCTTCACATTTTTTGATTAAATAGTAAATGCAATATTGACCACAGACAGTAGAAAAAGTTCCCTGAAGCCTCTTTGTATTAAAGTTCCACTTTTCTGCAAATGTCTCCATAAATCTTTCTAGGCGATCGTCGTAAAATGAGGGCGGATTCCCATATGAACAGAAAAACTGTCCTTTGTTTCCATCAAAATACACCGCTAACCAGTGGGAACCGCTTTTGTCACTCGTGTCTGAATTCACGATGCAACAATTCTTTTCCCGCTTTAATACACGGGGAATCTCATCTAGGGCATAAACTCCCCTGAAATACGCCTTGGTAGCTTGATGACGAGTCAAAGCGTAGGTAATCTGATGGGTATCCATGACAGATAAGGTGATTTGATGTAATAGTCCTCCCCTCTCTTTCTTCACCCTTTGAAATCGTAGACGACGTTTCTGCTTCTATCGATTTGAATCAGTCCCTGAGATTCAGAGTACACGATACAGTTTACGGTGTTGGGTAGAGCTTGGTCAAATCCAGCTTCAAGTCGCACGTTTCCTTCCTTGACTAGATTCAAGTGACATCCGTCGCTTAAGTCAGGGGTGAGATCAAACGCGTACAATGTATATCCTTTAGCATACTCCTCTCTATTTATAGCAATCCCTTTGTCAGTAAATAGACGATTTGTTCCTAGAAACAGAGTATTGTACGCCTCGATGAAGTTTTGACCATTTCCCTCTCCAAAGCTAGGGCGGAGGGGTCTCATTGGTAAGGGTTCACCATCGACAGTAACTGAAATGTAACTTAGATGAAAATTTTTGAAATTAAAGGGATTTTTCATGTAACTCCCATTATAGGCGTCGTTGTCAACAAATCCAATGATAATCCGATTTGGAATTTGACCTAGAAAGAGATTATCTTTGTTCACTGACATATTTCCAGATGAAATTGTAAAAGAGCGTACATCAACTTTGTTGATAGGATACTTCGCAGGTGAATACTCGATCATCTTGGCGTGTGAGAGCATCACTGATGGATTTACTTTTACTTTCCTAACGTAGAGGGAGGCCTTTTCAATCATAACTTTGTACTTGATCACAGCTTGTGAAGACAGTAAGCAAAAGGCATCCTTATTACGAATGAGTTTAATTTTGATATCCACTCCTGGGAGTAAAAGCCTTTCTTGAAAGAAGATATCTCCATATATCGGGCCAATTAAAGAGACCGGTTTACTCGTGCCGATGAACGTCTGTCTTTTCTTCAGTCCTAAATTAGCATCTCCTCCCGTTGCAAAAGGGTTCCCAACATCCATATGTCCAGCAGTGTCCTTGTAGAAAAGTTGTTGAGTAATCTGAGAAGACAATGCATCGGGTCCGTAGTGAGTTATCACGTCCAAGTACGCTCTGTATGCATTTGTGTTTGATGGCTGTGACACTAAAGTTTCATTCAGTTTCACGTCTACCTGACTAAACAGTGAAGGCAGGAACAGATTGACTGGTCCAACTTGCGCATCGTTCGCTAGATTGGTTCCATCTGGGTTCACTACTTTTGCTTGTACATGGAGCATGGTTTGTGACAAATCCACATATTCTTCAGCAGTACCGGCGATATTAAATTCGATGGGGCCGGAGTCGGTGATGTTGCTTACTGGGTGATATTCCACCCACGGTCCTTTCACGATGCTCATCTGCGTGAATGGTACAGAAAAAATGTCCAATTCTGACTTGCAGCAGGCGTCGCTCTTCTCGTGAAGCAGAGACATGATGATTGCTTATTACACGAAGGATATAGGCGTGGTTTAATCGAAAATATCAAGACGACGTCTTTTCGCACGGGTTCCTTTAACTCGAATGACACGTTTCCGACCTCGTTGCTTCTTTTTAACCAAAATAAATTTACCTCCTCCGCTCTGTACCTTCCTTCTTACACCATTTAGAGCCTTGTGAGCCATTCTCTTGCCTGCTTTTGAAACATTTCTTTTAGCAGCTTTTTTAAACGATTGACCGCTTAATGTGTCTTGCATTATATTCATTCCCGTTGTCATAGCTTCTCGTCCCAACGCCATTGCTCCTTTTTTTAGTAATGGGGTAGCGGAACGAAATAAGCCTTTTACTAAACTTCCCAGTCCATGACCTCGCTGTATCGCAGCTCCTTTATAGACGGGAATACCCATACCACGTTGATATGAATGGAAGGGTCTAGACAAATGATTGACACTTCTTCCAAATGATCTAACATACACCATTCTCAAGATAGATTCGAAGAGCGCTCACGAAAGTGTAGTTTCACTATGACTTTCCCGCGTTCAAATGGAACAACATTACCCGTTTCAGTAGTTAATATAATGTCAATAGTCTCAAAACTGAAAATTTTCAGAGGAACGTAGTGTGGAGAGGCGTAAGTGTTGACAATATTTTCATGCCTCTTATTGGGTACCACCGCGACTGTTCTCAAAAGGGGAACAGCTACATCACCCACATGTTGAAACTGAACAATGTCAGAGTAGACATAAAACGTATGAAAATTCATATGGACATCTACTGGTAACGGACTCATCGTTGTTTCAGTGATTCGGCATTCACGTTCAAAACCCAATATCATAGCCAGATGACATGACATCAATATTTCTAAGTGTTCTCGTATTTCGACTTTACAGCGTCTTGATTTCTTCTTGTAATGAAATTCAACATTTCTTTGAAGTCGGTCTGGCAAAACATCATTTATCGCATCACACAGCTCGTCACCAGTGAAGTAGTATCCAGTTGGTATGTTTACTCGGAACGACAGTGGGACGGCTGTGTCTGTTCCGTCACTCTCGTCGAAAGTAACAATCTCTAACCAATTGTTGTCCTCTCTCACGTTGTACCATGAATTTTGAAACTGTATTTCAGCTAACCCTACCTCGTAGTCTTCATTTAGAGTAAGTGGTCTGTGCAATTTAGTTGAATATCTGCATGTCTTGTTCTCCGGAAAATATTTCATTGAGCTATTACTCGGTAGAGTAATGTAAAATTGCGAACCCATGTCAACCTTCCTTTTTCACTCGCAATAGAGAGAATGAGGGGTGTATGCGAAACTTTTAACTTTTAACGATTTTCAATCCGATCTACCCAACTGTCAAATTCTTTGCCATACCCCTTCCACCGAACTAGGTATTGTTTCTTTCCTTTTCTCTTTCGGGTCTTTAACACTTTTTGAACGGAATATAATTCATACTTTGCTTTAGACACTTTTTCAATTTCGTCTTGGTAGAATGTGCCGTCTAACTCAATTCCATTGTAATCTTTTAGTTTGTACACTGGAATCCGCCTTGACTTTCGAGCGCTGACGGTAAATATTTCCTCAGACCAGTTTGCTTCATATCCTTTTTCGAATCGCAATTTATTTCTACTTATACGAACTTGATCCCCAATCTTGAATTGGAAAGAGTTTTTCGCTTTGGGAATAACATTTCTTCGTCTGTGACGTTTGTCCCCGTACAGAGCATCCAAGGCTTGTTGCTGATTTTCAATGTTTACTTCCAGCGGTTTCATCCGAATGCTAGTGTGAAATGTAGAATTGTACCCCTTGACCAGTTGTTGTAAAATGTTTATGTACTTGAATGAATTAGAAAAAGTGAAATACCGCCACATTCGTGCTTTTAAGGTTCTGTTAAACCTTTCCACAATACATGCCTTTGTTTCATTTTCCGTAGTGAAGAAATGGATATCTCGATTCTTAAGGAATTTTTTGACTTCTTTATTCATAAATTCACTTCCCTTGTCTGTATGTAACATCTCGGGAACGCGATCGCCACTGGTAATTTTCTGAAAAGCTTGAACAATATTCTTCCCCGTTTTATCTTTGAGTGGGACGACCCAGGCGAACTTTGACAGCACATCTATACAAGTTAACAAGTATCTGTATCCATTGTTATATTTTTTCAAGTTCTGAACATCGACTAAATCAGCCTCCCAAATTTCGTCGACCCCTCTCACCTCAACTTTGTTTCGCACAAACCTCTTTCTCGCAGGCGCATGCAGTGTGTACGTGTCTTGCTTTTCTAACCACCTTTTGATAGTTTCAAGAGGTACATTCTCAATTCCTCGTTCTCTAACCGCTCTCCACAAGTTAGTTGCTCCACAAAAACTTCCCTGGTTTGACGCCGTGTAATAGATTTTACGTAATAAGTTGTCTAACGACGCCATGCTCCTGTCTTCTCTCTCCTCTGACAAAACTCATCAATGAACAGCAAGTCACTCACCCCATTCATTTAAAAGACACTGAATATAAAAAGATGAAGAAAGCAAGTGTTTGTACATTAATGCTATGTGTTTATTGATCACCTAGTCTACATAAAAAAGTCAAGTTGTCGGAAATATACGTATAAATGTTTTACACATGAAATTAAGTTGCTATTCTGTTTACATCCACAGTATACAATTGACAGAACCCATCTAATATAACGTGCATTATCAGGTGCAATTTACTACGTTTGGGGGGTTTACAGGGCCATGGTATATCATATCGTCGCAGTTCATTCGTGAACAAGAGTAACAGTTCATCTTTACATCGTTTCTCCAGGTTAGAAAGCATATACATTTTCAAGAAATAACAAACGGCTGTCATTCCACGTTCCAGTACATTCTTTCGTGTCTCATTTCCAATACAGTTTGAAAGTATAATCTTGACGAAATCTTCGAATGAGTCGTCTGGTTCTAGCTCGACAATTTCCACGTTTTCAAATTCTTCCAATGCCATGATGCGTTGACTAGTGGAAAATATTCTTGACATATCCACATTTAAACAGGATTTTGTAGTAGTCTGTCGAATGATGATTGACAAGACATCCCTCCATGAAGTATCTAAAGCGATGATGTCTTCATGACGCTGTCTGACAGGTCGCTCTCCTCCCCCATAGCACGGTACACGACGCGCACAGCGGCGTCCAGTCCTTCGAGGTGACGAGCCAGTTTTTCCCGTCTCTCTTTCAGATCCTCCACTGTCTCGTTCCTGAGCAGATATTTCATGTACTCCGTAAACATGCATGGATCCATCAGTTTTGGATTCATCCACATCACCCTGGCTGCATGAGGATAATACTTGGCTACCTTCTGAGGGTCCAAGTACGTAGCCGCTTGTCGAACTTTCAGTTGTGGGTCGTCCGACACTAACTGGTCGATGTAGCTCGATGGGGTTTTGTTCAGTTCCTTGAACAATTCCACCAACGTAAGGTACTCTATCAGCATGAGTAGGTCTGCTTTCTCCGCAGTTTTTTGAAACTCCTTGCACCATTCACTATCAGGATCAACGTCAGACTGAGACATGATATACCTCTTATGACTAAACCAACCTTTTGCAAAGTGATAACAAGTATGGTCGACTGCGAGAATTTATACATCCTCCTGACATACACCTTCATGCAGCGTTCTATGTCATGACGTCACTTTCATGCCCCAACTCGTTCACCCTCTATTCACTATACACCTTTTTTTTTTCTTTATTGTTTTCTCTTCTCAAAACAACCTATGACGTCATTTATGCAAATGAATAAAGCTCCTGACGTCATTATGAATATTTAAATGAGTGACGTCATTCATTTTCCAGTTCTCCTATCACGTTATTTATTTGATTAATTTTTTAATTTGATTGTATATCTTATTCATACTCATAATTTCATATTTATATATCCCATATTCATATTTCATAACTCATCGATCTATCATATTCATATTCATATTCATATTTCATATTCTATTGTCCTAAACAATAGAATTAAGTTATGGCACCCGAGACATCATAATACTACTGGGGGGAACACCGGGCGAAAACTGCTGGCAATTACTGGCAGCAACATCAGGAAAATGGCATAATGATTAAATGCGAGCGAGCGAAGCGAGTGAACTTAAAAATTTTGGCATTTTACAGTCCCCCAAACTGTCGTTTGTGGCTGTTTTTTTTTTTCCGCTTTGGAAATTAAGGGGGCGCACCGGGCGCAACTGCTGTCAGTCAGTGGCAGCAACATTAGGAGAACGGCATAGCGGTTAAATGCGAGCGAGCGGAGCGAGCGAGCTTTAAGATTTTTACATTTTACACTCAAAAAACTGCCGTTTGTAGCTATATTTTTCGCTTTTGTTTGTCCCACTTTTATGGGGGAACCATCCCCCCCCCCCCCATCGACGCCTCTGCATAATAAGGGTGCTTTTGTTAAGTGAAAGATCTGCTACACACCCTTTGATAAATTAGGGAAATATTCGTGAATGTCAAAAGTGTACAAAGTTTATCGAAAGGGATCCTGTATAGCGCAGCTTTTGCATGTTTATGATTGCAATGCAACCATCTGGTGCATAGTTCTGGCGATATTTGGACAATTTTCCATTTAGAAAGTTCGAGATTTGTCCTCATCTCTTGAATTGCTTGGGGGATAAATGATTTGTCTGCCTAAACACTTCCGTAGGGGTGGGGCAAATGCCCCTTTGCCCCCCCCCCCCCACCCATAGATTCGACACCAATGATCTTCCCTGGGTATGCCCATAGATGTATCCTGACTGAGTCATCAGTCACTGTCGTTTCTCAGGAATGATTCAGGAAATGGAAGGGGTTCAATTATGGCTATATAGTTTTTTTTGTTTGTTTGGTTTCTTTTGTTTCTTTTCGTACATATTTTGCAGATGGCCCCCAGTTACTCGCGTCATAGCATGTTTACATGTAGGCCTATACTATTTGTCGTTGTCAACGTCTGAGCCACACCTTACAGTGCATGTCGATTTTACTTTCTTCGCGAGCGAGCGAAGCGAGCGAGCGCTTGAGAAAATTATACATTTTCCTACAAGATAGAATACTGTTCAGCTCTGTTACCTGTCTGAAGGCCGGCGTACAAACGTCATGCAATATGCCAAAATTGATACAATCACATTTCTGCTTCCTCCATTTTTTTCCTCAAAATTCAGGGGGGGGGGGGATGATTGTACAGGCCATCCCCCCTCCTCCATTTCAGGGGGGGGGGGGTATATCCCCCCCCCCCCATCCCCCCCCCCCCCCCGGGATTTACGCCCATGCTGGCAAGCATTATTTAGATAAGGATCACATGAACAATCATCGCATCACAGATGCTTATCTCAGTGAATTTACAAACCCAAATGCCTGTTGGTACAAATGACCTTTTTCTGCTCATGCGCAAAGTGGAATTACGAACTGATCTATTGGCAAGCGAAGCGAGCCCAGCCGAGCGCGACCCCGCTCAGCTGGGCTCTCTGCTCCATACAGCGAGAGGGCCTTGACAAAAGGCTACAGTGCCACCGGAATGCGTAGTATCGCTGTGTCCGCCGAGAAGGTTATGTTTTTGAGGGCTTTGATCTGTTTGTTTGTCTGTCTGTTTATCCCCCCCCCTTTTTTTTTTTTTTTTTGGGGGGGGGGGCTACATTTAGAGACTTTCCCCGGGCCTCCCATATATCAGGCATGTGAATGCCTTAATGGCATCTATCACTTCCGGCTCCATTGACCATTCTGAGGGGAATGGGGGTTTGAGGGATTACCAATAGCAGTCATGGGCAATTCATAAAGTAAAATTTTGATATCATATTCTGCAATGAGTCTCTTGATGATACCTAAACGTATCTATGAATATATATATATATATATATATATATATATATACATATATATATTGTATCTTGCCTCAGACAACTTCTTACAGAAATTGAAAAAAAAATAACTTCAAACAATTTTGACATTCATTTGTTGAAAATCGAACACAGATTGTAAGCAGAAATTCATTTTCATTAGAATTACACATTCCATCAACTTGATACTGACAATCGTTATAAAGGGAAGCAATTATTGCCCTTGCTTTCTGAAAGCGATTCGTCAAGTACTCTTTCATTATGCTAGAAAAGTGATTTTTAGTGGAATTCCCTTTATATTTTCTTTATGCTAATGTTCACTCATGACGTTATAACATCTTGTAGTCTCCTCATCCAGCAGTTCCAACATCAAAACTTGTAAAATTCATAACTTTTGCATCGATTGCCCGATTTTCCTCAACTTTCATTGATGTGTTCTACTAATGTTGCTGCTCTGACTCCATTCATATTTCTCTTTGGGTTTGGGTTTCCTTTAAACCTATTTTAGTATGAAAGAGGAGCAGGTGAAAGAGAAGGAACGGTATCTATTCTTCATTGTTTTTTTTTTTGTTTTTTTTTGTTGTTTTTTTTTTTGTACAAGACGGACCAGACACAGAAAGAGTCTCAGATAGTGCACGAAAATTCAAATGGTGTTTTTTAGTTTAATTCTATTGTCATGGGAAGCAACTGTCGATTTATCTTGTTCAGTAAAATCCTCTTCTATTTTTTTTTTCATATGTTGCAAAAGCCATATGAGTTGAGCCACATCGGCGGATAAAATGGTTTTAATCATCTTCGCGATGGGAATGTCCTGTCACGAGAATTATCACGCCTAGATGCATTCACCTTGGGCGTGGGTGAATTCGCTATTTTCTGCACCATTTCGTTTTCCTATGATATGGAGTGTCGCAGTGTGAATCTCTCTATTAGGCGCTGTATATCCCTGAAAGAGAAATTTGATAATGTATTATATCATTTAAAATTCCATTTATTATCATTGATGTTTTTATTCGCTTGGTGTCAGCCAGGCACTACCAATCACCTCTCGTTTTACGGAGCACACCGTGAGCGCAGTGAACCAGTATGGCAGCTGAAGACTCATTAAATTCATGGGTGTCTTGCCAAAATCGTGCATAGTTCTTCCACGGCAGTCGGTAGTAGCTGGTTGTATCAATGCATTCAGGAATCGGTAACATGGTCCCAACAAGCGCGACCAGTTTGAAAAATCTCCAAAGACAACAAAGACTTCAGTAGACCCTTCAATCAGTGTCTGGTTGTTGTTTTTTTCTGTCTCTCTCTCAGATCATGTTTAAAAGTAAACAAAAAAAAAACTAAAAAGGAAATAAGGATTTCTTACCAAACAAGCTTTGACATGTTGAAAGATGCAAAATGAGACTGCAAAAAGCGCATTGTTTATACTAGGAGGTTGTGCTCATGGTTACATGTATTAAAACAATGTCTTTCGGTCGAGCAAAAGTCGGACCCGTCATCTGCTGCCATTCGAACAGCGACAGTACCACCAGGCCATCCATGGTTGCCGGCAATGACACGATGAACCTGGAACAAATAGGCCTACCCAAGTTCCGAATTTCCGATAGTAATCATCATCATCATCATCATCATCATCATCATCATCATCATCATCATATTCTTCTTCCTCTTCTTCTGTAGAAGGGCCTCCTTCATAATATAGTTGAAGATCAGCACCCTGCAGAGCTACGTTGGCAGAACTGGCATAATTATGCTAATTTTGACGCTTCAGTATCTTACATTATGCTGGACATAATTTCTCTGTTTTCAACATTATTCTAGCATAATTGCTTACAGAAAGGAAATAACTCTGCGTTTTGTGTACTGCGGTATCTTTTTTGTTTGTTTACTTGGCAGCTATATTGTTGATGAAATGAACAGCAAACAGTTGTTAAGTCATGTTTTTAGTTTTGCTCGAAAGCTGATTGAACAGTTTAATTGGGAGCACAGACTCTGACCACCTTTTTGGCTTCTCAGGCTGCAAATGAGGACATTTTTTTTTTCTTTTGCTTACTAGTGAGGTGATTGGGAGCGGCAATTCTAAAAACGGGTTTAGGCGCCATAAGTGAGAACCTTGCTCGTCACCAAATTTTGTAGCGAGAAGTCTGGTAACTTTTGTTTTTATTTGTTTGGGTTTCTTTGTTCTTGTCAGGAGATTGGGCACCACAATTTTGGTTGATTATTATGTGACATAATGTCATGGCTATTTAGAGTCTCCTCAGGCCCTCTTATTACATAAAGCACAATTACATTTTCACCCTGGTCACACTGCTACAGAGTGATGTGCTGGGCCGTCATGGCACTAACGAACCTTCGAGGATAAATCGTTTATTTACTTGTAAACAATAATGTCGTGTGTTAACATGTATATGTAAAGTGCTGCTACAATAATTGACATGACTTGACGCTAGATTAAATGTTTCCCTAAATGCCTTGTTAAAGGGAAATCGAGCCCAAATATAAGTTAGTCTGAAAAGAAAGAGTAAGATATTAAGAGCTCAACGGTATGATTGTGATCGAAATCGGATGAACAATAGGGAAAGTTATGACATTTCAAAGTTCGGCTATTTTCATGACTTTTTAGGGAAACAGTGTTCTTGAATAGTCAATATGAATATGCAAATGGCAAAGTGAGCATGTCATTCCCTAGCAACTTATCATTATACTAGTAGTTTGTACAATTTTTTTTTTGAATTTCCAAGTTTTCATTCAAAAGCAATTATCCCCGAGGTCCAAATCCTCGTATATCTTACTGATCACTATTCTGAAATTATTCAGTCAGGAAGGGTCTACGGCAATTACCCCCTGGGCAATTACCCCTTACCCTCCCCCTGTCCCTAATCCTAATCCTAATCCTAACCCTAACCTAAACTCCTAACCCTAAACCTAACCCTAACCACAGAACTCTTTTACCCTAACCCTAATCTTTACTTTAACCTTACCACCAACCAGTATTTGGCGGGGGGGGGGGGGGGGGGGGGTGGGTATTTTCTTGAATGCGGCCTCTGGCATTTTGATGTCAATGATGCGAGGTAACTAAAGGGCTTTTTACACTTGTAAATTTTTGCTTAGCCCCGGACCAACGGTGGGGCTAAGGGGGGGGGGGGGGGGGGGGGGTCTTAGCCCCACCGTTGGTACGGGACTATCCTTAGCCCACTTTCTGTTTACACTCGTTTTTGCCAAAGTGGGCTAGCCCCACCGATAGTACGGTACTATCTGGCCCTGCAAAATAGCAGGGGTTAGCATCGCAATTGCGGTGCCAAGCAAGTGAGTGTAAACAGAACGAAAAAATAATCCTGGGCTAAGCGACGGAGACGAAGTCCGACCCTCACTGACCAATCAGAAACGAGGTAATCAAGTGCTGCCGGTGCGTGCGTGTACGTGTACAATACACAGCGTAATTATGAATATTCATGTGGTTTGGAAAGTCCGGGGCTAAGAAATACGAGTGTAAAAAGGTCAGATTTCTCCTTAGCCCCGGACAAGAGATAGTACGGGACTAATTGGCGAGTGTAAAAAGCTGAAAAAATTGGTACGGGACTAACGATAGTCCTGGGTCAGAGAAAGTCCGGGGTTAAGAAACACAAGTGTAAAAAGCCCTGAAGAGTCGGGGATGGAGGGTTTTTGGCGGTAGTCTCCATAATACACAATCACGATTACAAGCCCATGACCGGACCGGCTTAACCGTGGGGGTTAGGAGAGGAGCTTGGTGGAAGGCTGGAAGGTTTAGGGCAGCAATTATTCCCCTTGCTTTCTGAAAGCGATTAGTCTAGCAATCTTCCATTATGCTAGAAAATTGATTTTTTTGTGGAATTCTCTTTATATTTCTTTATAATCTGTTGTTGTTGACATATGACGTCATAACATCTAGTAGTCTCCTCATCCTGCGGTTTCAACATCAAAAATTTAAAAAGTCATAACTTTTGCATCAATTGTTCGGTTCTCCTGAAACTTTCACAGATGTGTCCTACTAATTTTGCTGCTTTCCTTCAATCTACATTCTCTTTGGGTTTTGGTTTCCTTTAAACCGATTGTGACCGTGCATCACAAAACGAACAAAAAATCGGAGCCCTTGATTTTGCGTGAGGACTCAAAAAAGAGTGAAACGGGTCAACAAAGTCAATATATTAAGTTTTCATATCTTCTGAAAGCGTTACCCTTCTACACATTTTCCTTAAGTTTGGGATCACAAAATTATTAGGAAAGTGCATTTTCAGTAGTTTTTCTACAACACTTGTTTTGGTAGAGGGCATGTCTTTAGAGACCCCTTTTCATTTCTTGATAAACCTTTGCATACTCTTCAATTTCAAGTCTGATCACTTTTGAAGCGATAATGCTACTGCTTTGAACGTTGGCGTCAATCTTGGACCGAATGTGTTAAAAGAGCATGCTCAATTTCAATTTAATCTGATAATCCCTTCATTGTTGTTGCTCCAGTCATTTTTATCCGTTTGTTTGTTTTTTGTCCCATTCATTGCTCAGCTAGCACGGTTTGGTATAAAAGATTAACCACTTGAATAGATGGACTTAAGAGCCCCTTTTCTCGCTTCACACTTTTCCATTTTGTGTGCTTTCTTTCCAGTATTTAGATATTTAGTCCATTTCAGTTGAGCTACACATCATTTTAAAGCTAAGAGTCTGCTCTTCAAAATCTGCCCTGAAATTAAAATCTATGTATGGTTTTGTGATGCAGAGTGACTATTATATTATACTATGAGAGAGGGTCAGGTAGAAGAGAAAGGACGGTATTTATTCTGCAATAGACCTGACTAGACTGACCTGACACAGAAAGAGTTTGTTTTCATGCTCGTAACATTTTACCATCTAAGTGGTACTCGGATACTGTACAAAAATTCACATGGTGGTTTCTGTTTTGATTTTGCTGTCATGGGAAACAATTGCCAATTTATCTTGTTCAGTTTATCCACTTCTTTATTTTTTCACATGTTGCAAAAGCCATGTGAGTTTTTTTTTATTAATTTATTAAGTCTTCTTTAAAAGTAGGGTAGTAACATTCAGTTCCACAAAGGCCTGATTTACAAGGGAGCCCTGCGTTGATATACATTACATTACATATGCACACAATAAAAAAAAAGAACAAAACGAACATAGATATGATACAGCTAAAGAACAGAGTTGAACCACATCGGCTGATAAAATGGTTTGAATCATCAATTTCCTCGCGATGTGCAAGTCATATCCCTGAAAGAGAAAATTGATAATGTATCATTGTCATTTAGAATTCCCTTTATTATCATCATTGCTGTTGTTATTCGCTTGGTATCAGTCACGCGCTACCGATCACCTCTCGTTTTACGGACCACACCATGAGCGCAGTGAATCAGTATAGCAGCTGAAAACTCATGAAATTCATGGACGTCATCATCAATACTGCAATAGTTTTAACCCCCTATGAAAAAAAAAAGAAAATACAAAATTAGAAGCACACTCGCGGCTCCTACGTAAAGTCATCATAACAAATACATGCTCATTCCGACAAGTATACTTTCGATGTACGTAAACATGCACCCCCCCCCCCCCCCCCCCCGCAGGCTTACAAAGTAAATGTTTAATTCCTCTGGGATGGACGTTGCAGTCATTTCCTGTAGTAGTAAGCCCCGTCAAATATGGGTTGCAAGCATTATCAATATTGAAGACTGCACCTTGCACTTGTTGCCGGAGCGATGTTTGAAAACCAATTTGTAAATGAATTGTGCGCACGAAGATGGGGTGCCAAAACCCTGAATAGTCTTTCCACGACAGTCTGTAGTAGCTGGTGGTATACACATGCTTTCAGGAATCGGTAACATGGTACCAACCCGCGCGACCAGTTTTAATAAGATACCTTCAGAGACAACAAACACTTCAGCAGACCCTTCAATCCGTGTCTGGTTTTTTTTTTTCTCTCTCTCTCTCTCACACACACACACACACACTCTCTCTCTTTCTCTCTAAGAAGATCATTAAAAAGGGTTAGATGAGGAGCTTGGTGGAGGGCTTTCTCTTCCCACCCCCACCCATCCACTTTACAGGAATCTAATGTTTGCATCCCCCCCCCCTTTTTTTTTTGCATGAAATACATTAGGTGGGATGGATGTAGCAGCAAAGATATGAGGACTTTGTTCTTGTTTTTGTTTGGATTTTGCTTCTTAGCCCACTTTCGGCGGAAAATCACACTTCAAAAATATGAAGACTTTTTAAAATGATATTTCTCTTGTCTTTCGTTTTCTTCTATATTGAAAAGCGATTCTGACACCCCTCCCCTTTCAAAAAACGTAAATGAAATCAATAAAATGGTAATATGGATAACCGTTTCTTTGTATGCAATGATGTAGCAAAAATTGTCTTTCTCAATTTTCTTGATTTAAGTAAAAATGCAGCCCTGATCAGATTCGCTGTCACGGGGCGATGAAGCACATGAATGTGACTGGGCATCGGCTGAGATAAATTGTTGGATATTCATTGGCTAAAAGTTATGACTTCCATTGCTCTGATGCTAGAAGTGGTGAACTTTGAGTTGAAAATGAGACAATGAGAGGAAGATTTATGTCATCAAAATTAAAACCCATGGTGACAAGGTTCGCATAGCATTAGGAAATCTCCAGAGGGACCTACATTCTACAAGCTCTGTCTTTTTCAGTCCAAGCAAGTACCCTGTGAGGGATAAACCTGAAATACCCTCTCAGGGCTATTCAGCGGCTCAACGAAGCGTTGCGATCGTTATCTCTATTCTCATTGCCGGTCGTTCCGATTTATGACTGGAAATTCTGCGGATTTTGCTGGCTCGTGCGAGCGCTGCACGCTTGCAGTGAGCTGGGTGGCCTTGTACACCCACATGCAGGCCGGACAAGTCGCAGCGTCACATACCAGCCGGGGAGATACCACACACAGTCTTCACATCCACCAAGTATTGTAATAACCCGCGCTAAGATGGTTTCAACAATTTGCACAAATCGAAAACCACACTAAGTGCACATAGTCGTTGCATGATGATACCACGAAAAATAAGCAAAATACACAGTCCCCCCCCCCCCCCACACTCACGTACGCATACAAGCACAAGCACCCACGGCAAAAACAAGGGTGTCAACAACATCAAAAGCAAAAACAAAACGAAAACTGGCATCATTCAGAACGTGTTGATTTCGAGTTTCAAGATACAGTTGTGACTTGTATCTTGAGAATAACGTATAACCATTTTTTTTTCTTTTCAAATCATGTTCATGATGTATCAATTATTAAATCTGTATTTAATAGTCACATCCAGTATCAAAACGTACCGCTCTGTGACTGAGAAAACAGCCATCTGCAGTGTGGACATATTAATATATACGCATCTATAATATAAGAGTAAGAACATCTTCTATAGACGATCAAACGCAATTTCAAAACCCAGTTTTGGCAACTGAATGGATTTCGTTCTCCTACCTGCCCGTGGCCGGTACACTCGCCGAACTGTAAAGACGCGATGGTATCACACATCTCCTCAACTGGAACTACAGCTGTATTTTCAGTTATGCCACTGGCCGCGTTCATGCGAATTTCGTAGCCAGAATCACAAACATGAATCATGATTCAAAATGGCGTTTCAAATCACTGTCTCAGCGGAAGAGCGTTCATGCGGGCTTTCGCAATGCTGATTCTGGCTCAGCTCATCATTTGCCATTGCGCAGCGCACTGCGCAGTTTGACCTTGTCTCTGCAACTCGAGCCAGACCTCCTTATTCCAGCTGTACAGGCCTTTACGTTTTTATTTCGGTGAATACTTTCCGATTAGCTGTGGCATTCAGGCTCTGCCCACAGATCGAGGAACAGATCGAGGAATAATCCTAATTCTTCGTCTCTCAATTGTTTCCCTTGGTAGACACAGCGCTGCAGCTATTACTTTTATCAACTCAATCGGAGAGTAATTACATGTATTATTATGTTAAACAGCTAACGTTAGATACTAGCATAGAATCGGTGTATGGCGTTGATGTAAACAAACAAGTGCAAGTATGGTACCAAAACACATGATTCATGAGACGTACACAAGCGCGCGAACAGAACTAGAAGCTGTACATGGGATACCCCATGAGACACGCATGCGCATAGCGCACAACGACGTCATAGAATCATGATTGAAATCACGGTTGCGTTCATGCGGTTTCTGCGATCGTGATTCTGGCAGAATCATGATTCAAAACGCCCTTTTTTCCGCGTTTCAGATCGGCGTTTTGAAACGCGTTTAAATGGAAAAATCGCATGAACGCAACGCAACTAAACACGTTTAGCGACTAAACGTGTTTAGAAACGCAATTCTAGTTTCGCATGAACGCAGCCACTATCACAGTCCCAAGTAGATATAACACAAAACGCCATCTTAGTCTTCAAAAAATGTTATCGATGCAGTCATGACAGCGTATATTCCATACCATCAGGGAGGTGGAAAGAGATTTGAATAATTCTGCCTAGTTAGTGCACAGGGATAAACTGAACCGTGTATGGTCTCAGTGGCAGCTAGCTGACTGGTATCGAGGAAACCCGACTAAGGAATTAAGATAAAAACACAAAAACAACATTACTCCCCCACCCCCACCGGTTGATTAGGGCCTGGATGGTATGTGTATGCAGGGAGGTATGTGTTTCACAGTGATTTTCCACAGCAGACACTGCCGAGCGAGAGTGCAATGTCACAGCACTTTCTCAAGATCGACGCAGGGACGTAATCAATGCACATTTGATTTTTCTGATAAACTGCGTTGATACCATCTTTTAATGTCCCCTGAAGATCATACTATAAAGATGTAAGCATTGATTTCATCCTACATAATGTGTTTCCAAAATTTACAGTTGTGATTACATGTACATTATATCGAATGTGAGATGAGCGAGCTTCCTTCGTACAGCAGCCAACGTTAGCCCACGAAAGTGGCAACCAAGCAAGCAAGGCGAGCCAGAGAGCAATACGATCACCATTCCACTTGGGCTAACTGCACGGAGGCACGCGGTGTGTGCGCGTTTTTCTGTTTCAGTAGCGATAGCCTGAAAAAATTCAGGCCGGATTGAATGAGGCTAAGGGGACAAAATTTTCGAACATGTTGTGCTATGACAGAGAGCGTGTGAATTTTGCTCCCCGCGGATTATTCTTAAAAAGGGTCTATGAAAGGAAAGACTAATAATCTTCTCTCTAAGGGAAAACGAGCGCAATCCGCGGGGAGCAAAATACACGGTGTGTGTTTAAACACACGCATGTCGAAGCGGTTTTGTCGGTTCCCATAGACTTTACACGTGAAGGCGATTCTCTTGGCACTGAGCCAAGTTCGGCGAGCTCGCTCGGTTCTCCCGTTTTATCCTCTATAGGGTATTTCGGCGTTATCCTTCACAGGGTAGTTGCTTGGACTGTTTTTAGTGGGTCTCGCCATTTTTCGCACTTTAAGCAAAGTTACACATGTACTTTATTTCGATCAATTCTGTTTTTTTTTTTACTACAATGTATAATTACTATAAGGTCCTCCTCAGTTGTTTTACATTCTTTTCGATACATAAGGTTCTGTTTACCTTATTCTCTGTTGTCAAAAGAAGTGTAACTTATATGTTTTGTCGAAAAATGAAATAGACTTTGAATTGAATTGAATTGAATTCGGAAATCTAAATGAATCATCTTACTTGTGTGCATTAGAATTGATGTATCATAGAAACTGTTTGAAACTTGAAATTGATATTTTGAATGCAGTAAAATATTCTTTGACTTCATGATCTTCTAATGCACTGGATGAGTTCAATGAAGAATAATTATGTGTCTTACTTGAGGAAAGCAATGTTGATCCAGCTGTTAATCACCATAATAAAACATCTGGAAAAAATCAAAAAAGAGAAAACATAGAGAAAGCTTAATATTTTTTAAGTAACACTGGGCATGTATGAAAGTGACTTTGTGTAAAGTTAGAAACTTTTGGATGAACCTGCATGTAAGTGATATTTGGGACCAAAATGAAGAAAGTAGTTTCAAAGGTCTAGCAAAAGAAGCCACATATTGAGGACAAAGCCAAGTCTTTGCTTTCGATCCCTTTGGCTTATTGATGGAAGCTGATGAGATGTGAAGTGAAGTGTAGAGGTAATAGAGCCAGAACGACCCAAGATGATGGAAGTACAGCTGTATTTATAGCCCGATAGCCGTCATATGAATGGATCTCTCACGTTCGATTTACGTTTTATGCGTCACCCGTTTGTTAATCGTGCGTTTTGTCCCATGGGCATGCGGTTCATATTCATTTCTCATGCATTTGCGCACGTTGTACATTCCAGTACCCTGCGTACAATCACCCCAGGTGCGTTGTTTCTTCATTTTATTCGGCCCCTATGTACTCCCCTCTAAAACGGAAACTTTACATCATTTTGTCCACCGGACTAACGATTTGAACAGCGGATGAACACATGTCTCCCGTTTCTTGAACGGTTGACCTATCTGGCAAAATGTGATTGGGGCGTAGATGCGGCGCTTTAGTCCAAACTGAATTGTGGCATGTAAGTTCTATAATATGCACACATTTACATATCCACTCTTAAAGTAAGGACCATAAAGCCTCGCTCTTCGTTTGAAAACGGCTGACGAAACGCCATGTTGCCTTCCAGGCACGCGCCACGCACAAACTTTCTTGCCTGCTTTGCCAGCGCACATGTCGGCACAACTATCGTCGTTGCAGTGCCGCGGCCGGTGAATACGGGGTCCATAACCCATCCGAAGGTTTTATTGATATCTAATCTATGGTCGCATTATAAGCGAAAACTATAGGCGAAGACTAGTCACCGACTGGTCGCCGACTACTATAATGATCTAAACGTTAGTTGGTTGTCAGTCACGGGCCGGTGATTACGAAGCCCGTCCTTAAAGGCCCCTGAAATCCAAATGCATGTTGATTTGTGTTGATTTGTGATACCCTCAACATCTCTTTTGCGGTGGAACGAATATCTAGAAACATATTCCATACATTTTTAACGATTTTTTTTTCTTCAGATTACTTGGGAACGCCAAGAAAAAAATCCTTCAAAACCAATATTCCTCAGATGACATCATCTGTCAATCATTGCCAAGGTACTGAAATGTTTAACAAAAGACATTGAAATGCACCTCCTCCCCCCCCCCCCCCGAGTCAGCATAACTTGCATGTTCCCTCGCCATGTATTTTTGTTGGTCACATTAATATCACAGAAATATTCTCAGGAATATATAAGTGTACATGTACAAAACATGTGCTTAAAAGTAATATACATATTCGAAATATATATACACATATAATAGCATAATCAAGAAATTATGTGTGACGCCAAGTTTTCATGATATTTACAAAATAATGTTGAGAATGTGTGTTGAATTCTCTTCACATTTTTATGCGTCGTCACTGATGTGGCGACGTCACGAACTGTTGATGTTTTGTCATGCAGCGATGGCGGCACCCACGATAATAATTTCATTTTTTTTTTTTAATGGATAGCCCGAGTTTCCTCGAACTTCACAGTTGAGTTCTAGTTTCATCATTTCGTTCTCTCAATACACATATAAATTTAGGTTCCATTCCCCTTTTACAGTTTAAAGCTAATCTCGCGACGGTGTGTACTGTACTATGACATCATGATCTTTCTTTCGGGGAATTCTGAAGCTAACCACCACTAGGCATGGGCGTCACCAGGGGGGGTGCGTTGGGTGCGAACGCACCCCCCTTCAGACCCTAAAAAAAAAAAAAAAAAACTTCAGTCTGCGAGCGACCTCAACGCCGGACACTAAATGATTATTATTTTTTATCTATTTATTTATTTTTTTTTAAATTTTGCATCGGGGACAAAATCCAAAAAAAAAAGAAGAAAAAAATCGTGGGCAAAAGCAATTCGCACCCCTGCCTGGTTCTGGCAGCACTGATTTTATACATAATTATCTACTAGTGCAAGTGTATTCTATACAGTGTTGACTATATACATAGATTTTGGACATCCTTCCCATACTTGGTCACTTCGACGCCACCTCGCTGGTCATACCTCCCCCATTCATGAACATAAACCGACACCCTTGACTACCAGTGGCGGATCCAGGGGGAGGGGCGCACCGGGCGTCCCCCCCCCCCCCGCCCCCTCTTAATTTCCAAAGCGAAAAAGTACAGCTACAAACGGCAGTTTGTGGACTGTAAAATGTCAAAATTTTCAAGCTCGCTCGCTGGCATTTAGTCGTAATGCCATTCTCCTGGGGGGCGTTTCATCAACGAGTTCGTCGGAGGCTTTCACCGACGAATTTGCTATCAGCCAATCAGACGCAAGGATTTACACTGACAACTGTTAAAAGCTAATGAAATCCTTGGTCTGATTGGCTGATAGCAAATTCGTCGGTGAAAACTCCGACGAACTCGTTGATGAAACGCCCCACTGAAGTTGCTGCCAGTAATTGCCGGCAGTTCCACCCGGTGCGCACCCCCCCCCCCCCTTACTGCATAGCTACAAACGGCACTTTGGGACTGTAAAATGTCACAATTTTCAAGCTCGCTCGCTCCGCTCGCTCGCATTTGAATTCTAATATTGCTGCCAGTAATTGCCAGCAGTTGCGCCCGGTGCGCCCCCTCAATATCGAAAGCAAAAAAAGATATAGCATCAAACGGCAGTTTTTGGACTGTAAAATGTCAAAATTTTCAAGCTCGCTCGCATTTTAATAATCTTTATGCAATTCCCCTGATGTTACTGCCAGTAATCGTCCAGTTGCGCCCGGTGCGCCCCCCCCCCCTTAATTTCCAAAGCGAAAAAATATAGCTACAAACGGCAGTTTTGCTACTGTAAAATGTCAAAATTTTCAAGCTCGCTCTCTTCGCTCGCTCGCATTGAATCGTTATGCAATTCACCTGATGTTACTGCCAGTAATTGCCAGCAGTTGCGCCCGGTGGCATGCGCTCCACCCCCCCCCCTTAATTTCCAAAGCGAAAAAATATGACTAGGAACGGCAGTTTTTGGACTGTAGAATGTAAAATTTTCAAGCTCGCTCGCATTTAATCGTTATGCAATTCACCTGATGTTGCTGCCAGTAATTGCCAGCAGTTCCGCCCGGTGCGCCCCCTCCCTAAATTTCCAACGCGAAAAAATATGGCGAAGAACGGCAGTTTTTGGACTGTAAAATGTAAAATTTTCAAGCTCACTCTCTTCGCTCGCTCGCATTTAATCTTTATGCAATTCCCCTAATGTTACTGCCAGTAATTGTCTGCAGTTGCGCCCGGTGCGCCCCCCCCCCCTTAATTTCCAAAGCGAAAAAATATAGCTACAAACGGCAGTTTTTTTCTACTGTAAAATGTCAATATTTTCAAGCTCGCTCTCTTCGCTCGCTCGCATTGAATCGTTATGCAATTCACCTGATGTTGCTGCCAGTGCCAGTAATTGCCAGCAGTTGCGCCCGGTGGCATGCGCTCCCCCCCCCCCCCTTAATTTCCAAAGCCAAAAAATATGGCTAAGAACGGCAGTTTTTGGACTGTAAAATGTAAACTTTTCAAGCTCGCTCTCTTCGCTCGCTCGCATTTAATCTTTATGCAATTCCCCTGATGTTACTGCCAGTAATTGTCTGCAGTTGCGACCGGTGCGCCCCCGCCCTTAATTTCCAAAGCGAAAAAATATGGCCATAAGAACGGCAGTTTTTGGACTGTAAAATGTAAAATTTTCAAGCTCGCTCGCATTTAATCGTTATGCAATTCACCTGATGTTGCTGCCAGTAATTGCCAGCAGTTGTGCCCGGTGGCATGCGCTCCCCCCCCCCCCTTAATTTCCAAAGCCAAAAAATATGGCTAAGAACGGCAGTTTTTGGACTGTAAAATGTAAAATTTTCAAGCTCGCTCTCTTCGCTCGCTCGCATTTAATCTTTATGCAATTCCCCTGATGTTACTGCCAGTAATTGTCTGCAGTTGCGCCCGGTGCGCCCCCCCCCCCCTTAATTTCCAAAGCGAAAAAATATGGCTAAGAACGGCAGTTTTTGGACTGTAAAATGTAAACTTTTCAAGCTCGCTCTCTTCGCTCGCTCGCATTTAATCTTTATGCAATTCCCCTGATGTTACTGCTAGCAATTGTCTGCAGTTGCGACCGGTGCGCCCCCCGCCCTTAATTTCCAAAGCGAAAAAATATAGCTACAAACGGCAGTTTTTCTACTGTAAGATGTCAAAATTTTCAAGCTCGCTCTCTTCGCTCGCTCGCATTGAATCGTTATGCAATTCACCTGATGTTGCTGCCAGTAATTGCCAGCAGTTGCGCCCGGTGGCATGCGCTTCCCCCCCCCCCCCCTTAATTTCCAAAGCCAAAAAATATGGCTAAGAACGGCAGTTTTTGGACTGTAAAATGTAAAATTTTCAAGCTCGCTCTCTTCGCTCGCTCGCATTTAATCTTTATGCAATTCCCCTGATGTTACTGCCAGTAATTGTCTGCAGTTGCGCCCGGTGCGCCCCCCCCCTTAATTTCCAAAGCGAAAAAATATAGCTACAAACGGCAGTTTTTTCTACTGTAAATTGTCAAAATTTTCAAGCTCGCTCTCTTCGCTCGCTCGCATTGAATCGTTATGCAATTCACCTGATGTTGCTGCCAGTGCCAGTAAATTGCCAGCAGTTGCGCCCGGTGGCATGCGCTCTCCCCCCCCCCCCCCTTAATTTCCAAAGCGAAAAAATAATGGCTAAGAACGGCAGTTTTTGGACTGTAAGATGTCAACATTTTCAAGCTCGCTCTCTTCGCTCGCTCGCATTGAATCGTTATGCAATTTACCTGATGTTGCTGCCAGTAATTGCCAGCAGTTGCGCCCGGTGGCATGCGCTCCCCCCCCCCCTTAATTTCCAAAGCGAAAAAATAATGGCTAAGAACGGCAGTTTTTGGACTGTAAGATGTCAACATTTTCAAGCTCGCTCTCTTCGCTCGCTCGCATTGAATCGTTATGCAATTTACCTGATGTTGCTGCCAGTAATTGCCAGCAGTTGCGCCCGGTGGCATGCGCTCCCCCCCCCCCTTAATTTCCAAAGCCAAAAAATATGGCTAAGAACGGCAGTTTTTGGACTGTAAAATGTAAAATTTTCAAACTCGCTCTCTTCGCTCGCTCGCATTTAATCTTTATGCAATTCCCCTGATGTTACTGCCAGTAATTGCCAGCAGTTGCGCCCGGTGGCATGCGCTCCATCCCCCCCCCCCCTCTTAATTTCCAAAGCGAAAAAATATGGCTAAGAACGGCAGTTTTTGGACTGTAAAATGTAAAATTTTCAAGCTCGCTCGCATTTAATCGTTATGCAATTCACCTGATGTTGCTGCCAGTAATTGCCAGCAGTTCCGCCCGGTGCGCCCCCCTCCCTTAATTTCCAAAGCGAAAAATTATGGCTAAAAACGGCAGTTTTTGGACTGTAAAATGTAAAATTTTCAAGCTCGCTCTCTTCGCTCGCTCACATTTAATCGTTATGCAATTCACCTGATGTTGCTGCCAGTAATTGCCAGCAGTTCCGCCCGGTGCGACCCCCTCCCTTGATTTCCAAAGCGAAAAAATATGGCTAAGAACGGCAGCTTTTGGACTGTAAAATGTAAAATTTTCAAGCTTGCTCGCATTTATTTTAATCGTTATGCAATTCACCTGATGTTGCTGCCAGTAATTGCCAGCAGTTCCGCCCGATGCGCCCCCTCCCTTTATTTCCAAAGCGAAAAAATATAGCAACAAACGGCAGGTTTTTGTTTTACTGTAAGATTTCAAAATATTCAAGCTCGCTCGCTCCGCTCGCTCGCATTTAATCGTTTTGCCTTTCTCCTGATGTTGCTGCCAGTAATTGCCGGCAGCTGCTCCCGGTGCGCCCTCCCCCCTTTATTTCCAAAGCGAAAAAATATAGCCCCAAATGGTAGTTTTTTTTTAACTGTAAAAGATGAAATTCTAGCTACGCCGGTGCCCTTTCCCTGCTTGGTTTCCCTCAACAACAGTAAAAGTCTAGGGATTGAGAGCTTCCTATATTCCAAATGTCTGTCCAAAAAAAAAAAAAAAAAAAAAAATCTCGTTACATTAGGGTCAAAACGCACCCCCCTTGAAAAAAAGCTGGTGACGCCCCTGCTAGGGATCCCTATAGAGAGTTGTTATTGGTTGACTCTAGTTCTGTGTTCAAGGCTGAGTGGAGTTTGTAATCCGGACGTAATACAACAACCAATGAGGGGGACAATCGTGTTATAAACTTGAGCTTGATATTCATATCTCTTTGTGACCAGGATGTAAAAATTACATTGTTTCTGAGACATAAATATGGAATATCTTGAACTCGAGTCACTTGTTTGTTCCTGGCTCCTGACTGAAACCTCGGTCCTGAGGAAACCTGCAATCCGGAATTCAGCTCAGACCATATAAAGGTAAGGTTCCGATGGTTTGATAATGTGATATACCATAATTGGGTGTCTGCTTCTTTCTGAATAACTATGTAGTGTGTGAGGAAAGAGAGATCATTTGTGTAATCTTGTTTTCAGGGTAATGCGTTGATTTGTTTGGGAAAAAGATAATCTTTGTCGAACTTGGCCATTAAGACCATGACGAGATTGTGTGTGCATTTATGTGTCTGCTATTGAGTATAATCACTATGTGTAAATTGATATACATATGCGTAACTTCAAAACAACGTGAATTTGGTGTCAAAACATTTGGGAGACTCTAAAAAAAAAGTGGTGCGGTAACTTTTTTCGATGGTGAGAAATTGCGCGAAATGGGGGGGGGGGCTTAGTTAGGTTTAATATCAGGAACACTTTAAAAAAGGGGGAAAATGTCGATGCTACTTTGACATATGCTCAAAATAATAACATTTGGAATGAGGGTTTCTATACTTCAAAGAAGAAGATCGAGCTGTTTCATACATGTTATGCATGTTATGCATTATGCATGTTAGCATTATCGACCACTGAGGCGATTATGATTGGATGTACAACGTACGTCATGGCTCTGGTTTTATCATATTTTGACTTCCTTCCTGTATGGGTTGATTATCATTTTCAGCCAAAAGATGCCAATTTCGCTTATTCCAAGAAATAAAAGAAATGCAAGTAATTACCTATCAATAAATTATACAGAAGAAGGACTGCCACTATAAGCGGATGCTTGAACACGTGGCAGCCCAGGAAACCTACATACGTGACCTATAATGTATTTAGCAGGATGGAGAAAAAAAAAACCCTGAACATAATAATGCATTTAGTTTCATATTCGAATTCATAGATTTTATAAAGATACGGTACACTGCGGTTATCATGAGAGGGTAATGATGAGAAGAAATTTACCCTATATAGCCAAAGTTTAAAATTGTTCCATCGAGACATCATGACATAACACCCATATTAGGTTTTTTTTTTTTTTTGCGATATATATTTTGCAAAGACACTACTAATGTCTGTAAGTAAGCTTGTCCAAAATGCACATCTCCTTATTGTAGCTTGTAAAGTGCATAACCCATACCATCGTTCTATTCTTCTCTAGGATCTTATATTAGCTTTGTTTATACAGGACCAATCTTCCTCGTCTGATACTCTACAGGGATTTTAACCTGAAGTGTCACTGGAATTGAGAATATTTTTTGATAGCGGCCCTCAAGCACAATTTATCGGATACCATTTTTGGTGGAATTCTAATAACTTACTTTATTTTCGACTTACTCCTTGTTTGTTCTCTCTATATGGCTGAGAATTTGGCATATTGTGCAGTATATGGGACAGGATATACAATGTAATTGAGGATGCACGATAGTAGTACGATTCGATTTGCATCTGTACAAAACACACAGCTGTATACTTAACCTACTCGTAATACATGCTAACACAAAGGCTTCAAGCGCAAAAAAAAAAAAAAAAAAAAAAAAATGTCCGCCATTATCAACAGTGGGACAACAATACCCAAGATTCATCTTAAACCCCGTGCCACTAATGGCCTGCGGATATGCTTTTCAATTTTTAGGTATATCATTATTACTCAATACAGAGTATGAATACACTGTAAACGGGACAATTTGTAACACATGAATAAACTAGCAAATAAAGCAGTAATTGTAAAGCATGCTCAAACATAGACCGCGGGATGGTCTAAGTCTAAGTGTGTACTGAGGTTATGGCAAGTCTGCGGTTAATTTTAAAAGTGCCCCGGAGGAGACGAGATAAAGTTCTCTCCTTCCCGACCTTCTTCGGGTCTGAGAAGAAGAGGATTAAGGTAAGGTTTGACAACTAAGATCTTGACACGCTATCCGGAGAATCTAGAGGGACTACATTTTGTTTGTAGACTCAGAAGACAGATGAGTTATGTGCTAATTCATTTATTATTCATTTTTTCAAAGACGTCTGATTGCAATTATAATTTTTTAAAAGTTTTCTTCACAAAACTTGAGAAAAATAGACAAACATACCACAATAATTCTCTTCAAATTCATATAACTATTTTAAATTCATCAGAAAGAAACAGATAACCTATGATAATATACATAACATCATCAAACGATAAACATAAATACATTAGCATCAAGAAATGACGAAAGGACAAAATGCATCACATTAGGTATAAAAATTATGGAAATCGATTGAGAGATTGACATCAAAGTGTGCATATGTCATCAATCAACCAATGTGAACAACAATTTTAGTGATACACATTTCAAAACTCTTTAAAGCTCAGTCACATTTCTCTTTGATCACAGTAGACACATTCTTAGCATCATAACATTTTGAACAAGGCTCTTTTGATCTAAAATGTTGATCGAATTGTTTTAGGTGTAGCAGTGATAAAAAGAAAAAAATATTCCTACGTTCTATGCATTCAGCATTATCGTCGAATGTTTGAGGTGTTTGTCATTGGTTGTAAGACATAAAGACATAAATCATTGCTTTGGTTTTACTTCTTATGTTTTGACATTATTCCGGGGGAATTATCTTTAGTCAAAAGACGCCCTCTTTGGTGATTCTAAGAAAGCAAGGGTCATGACAGAGAATCAATCACATGGGGCCAAGAACGCTATAAAAAGAAAGCCATCAAACGAACAAAAAATTGCACACATTTGCGTTCGTATTCCATTACGGCCAAAGTTCCAAATTGTCCTTGTATAGAGACATAAAGTTGTAGATATTAGTGTATTTCAAAACAAATCTTATACAATCATTTTTGTTGTTTGCTTTTAAGGTACTGCTGCTTGGTTAAGTTAAAGGCTAAGAGACAGGGTAGGTATAGCTTGCAAAATATATCATCTTCTCCAGGTTTCTGTAGTATAGCTTGGTTTATCTAAAACCAATCTTGTCCGATGCTATACAGGGATCTTGATTTATTGCGTCACTAAACATGACAGTATGAGAGTATGACTTTTATTCTTACCTATACACATAACCACATTTTTTTTTTATTGCAGTGATATCTAGACAATCATCGAGATCCTATAATCAATTAAATATACTGCGAAAGCCAAATTACGTGGCACTATAATACATACTTAATTCCCAGCTAGGCATTCATTGAATTGAATTGAATTGAATTGAATTGAATTGAATTGAATTGAATTGAATTGAATTGAATTGAATTGGATTGAATTGAATTGAATTGAAATGAATTGAATTGAATTGAATTGAATAGTCGCTTCAGCAGCAGTTGTTGCTTGCAGCGCTCCTGACTTTTGGGAGTGGGGGCGGGGGGGGGGGGGGGGGGGCAAAAACCTATCATCTGATGCCTGCTTCTTACCTAGAGAAGAAAGAAGTCTTGCTGATACAAGACAGGTAACTTTACTTAACTTTTATTGTGCAATGACCTGTGCGTGGTCTGCGGTTATAGGGGTTATAAGCATGTAGCAGTATCATGAGTGTGATGGTCTCCACAAACTCAGCCTAGGATGCACCCTTGCCAGTTTCAGTATCTCCTTGACATATCATACCATGTTGTAGGTTATCAGCTCCTTGACATAATTATCATACCATGTTGTAGATTATCAGCTCCTTGACATATCATACCATGTTGTAGATTATCGAATTCAATGAGGCCAGCATGATCCCATTTATGAATCTACATCGGACAAACTCTACCATATGTTCCCCCCCCCCTTAAAAAAAAAAAAAAAATACAACGGTACCCTCCGCAATGATATCTTTACAAATACTTCATAGTGACTCAATCTGAATAAAAATTCAGGGTATGAAACTATAACTCATTGCCCATATCTTACAAAGAAAAAATATTCGATTTGCTTCAGTGGTCAAAGAGAAATGGGGAATTTTGTAGAGGATATCGAGAATCAGAATCTCTTCCCTCCAAGTTCTGTCCATGGAATTTGTATTCACACACAAGAGCATCGAAGTGCTAAACTCGGAAGAATCAGACTCATGACATGCTTTACAAGAATCCACATGTCTCTGTGACCGCTTAACCAAATTGAATAGGGTTTTCTGCAAAATAGAGCTAAGGTGTTATATTCTAAGACCCTGTAGTAGCATTTAGATAGTTTAATCATATTGGGTGTTATCAATGTGAAAATCTGATTGTATTTTTGGGGGACATACTGTATATCTTAAAATCATGACCTGCGTTCAGTTTCAATAATACTGTGCATCTATTGTTGTATATTGCGCGACATTATTTTGCACCACTGGAATCAATGAATACTGATTTTTTTTTCTTTCAAAATCAGGTCAAAACACATCCTGCCACGCTGCAGTTTCATGATAAAGATTTTCAGCCTTTCATACATATGAATCGCGCTCGGATGAATACATTTTTAAGGAGAATTGAAGAACAATATTGTCATGATCATTCTCAATACGGATTACCAAGGACGCCATCCTTCTTGCCTACAAAATGCCCGTTCAAAAGGCTGATTTCATCATTATGAAAGGCCCAGGAATGTCATATAAAAAGTACAAACAAAACTTTTACATTGTGATCTTATAATCTGTATCCTGCATTCCCACTTTTGAAAAGAATTCGTAAAATGGTCTCTTTCAGTGCTTGAAGGTTTTCAGCGATTGCGAAAAGATTGTATAAAGTTTATCCGTATTCTCTGTGAAGGTTAGGCTGTAGACAATACAAGAGATGTAGCGAGAGTCCTCAATAAGTCATCTAAGCAAACTAGAAATCTCTGCTATAGGTAGAGAAACTTTTGAGTGTGTGTGTTTGTTTGCCACTGCAGAACGGTCCTTGTCTACTTTGAGAAGACTTAACACTGCTTAAAGGCATGATTTACCATTTGCAGATAAAACGAAAACCCATCATTAGTGCTTTAAAATAGTTCTGAAATGGTGAGGTAGGATAGAAACAACTACTGTAAAATTCAAATCCGTATTATCGATGTTAAGTACTGTTAAATACACAAATTGTGAACAATAGTTATAACAAAAATGTTTCCAGACTAAACCCGTCCGTAGTTATGGTTTATTAAGACAAATACTGACATCTCCTTATATTTTAGGCTTTATTGCGAAAATTTTATATGGTAGGATGTTTTGTGATGCAACAGACCTACACATATGCATCAAGTGTGACATCTTCAAATGTTTTTAAATCACTGCTCCCAAAGGTAAACAGGACCTTTAAGACCCGGATGTGCTTTACCAGGAAAAAGGGTCAACTCATGTGGCGTTCATGCGTGCCATCCACACCTGTAACTTTACATTCCAGTTATATCTCTTCTTTGATGCAGGAGTTCCGTTTGAATAAAGTACCGCGTATTTGGCAGAGGAAAGAAAGGGTAGGGCCTACATACCTCTTGCAGTGTAGAAATGAGCAGAGGGATATGGAACTGTTGCCATGTATGAATTTCACATTAGTTGAACAAAAGCTTCTTTTTTCATTACAAACCTTTTGAATATCTTTGTGTAACAGATATCTATATTCTCGATTTAGTTTTGTATGAAATGAAGGCGTTGGTTCCAAATCTTTCTGGAGCCAGACGTGAAAGATTGTCCATCCACGTGTAAAAATTGGGGCAGTTTTAAGGTAGGCTAGTAGGACTTTGTAACTATACAGTCCCAGGTTTGTAACAAATGCCTGTCTTTAGAACTTCTAATCGAACTAGAATGTTTTGAAGGAGCCTTAAAAAAAAGAGCTTTGGAAAGCCCCCCCCCCCTAAAAAAAAATAATAATGTATTGCTTTCAGAAAACGTTTAAAAGATGACTGAAGGTCTATTCTTTCATATGACATTAAAAGATCTGCGAAAATATAATATTATGCTTGGATAATCAGTATAGCCACTTTTTAAAGGGATGTGAAATTATGTTGTGCAGAAATTGATTGTGCATTTTAACTGTCACATTTCTTTAATTTAGGTGACTTTTCAAAAACTCAACGTTTTTAAACACTCAGTTTGGAGTCCCTCCAAAAACAAAAACAAAAACAAAATCAAGGAACCTGATTTAAGGACAAGATACAAACGCAAACACACACACACACACACACACACACACATATCTATATATATATATATATATATATATATATATATATATATATAGAGAGAGAGAGAGAGAGAGAGAGAAAGAGAGAGATATTAATCATAATATTATCGAAAAGTGCAGTGTTCATGCCAGTAACAAAGTAGCATTACACTGCCATTAAAGTAATTTTGATGACAAATTGTAGGACGTTATCAAACAGCTACAGGGAGCTATCTACTTGAATTATAACAGGAAGTTTCCCTGTTGTTATAGATATTTGATGATTTTTTTTTTCAAAAGTTATTATATAGGCTATGTAGATACAAAGACTCGACCAATTATATATATGTATTGTGTACAATAACACTACATGTAACTACAACTGTATGTATATTATCTGTGACAATGAAGACAAGAGAGTCGCACGATGCTAGCTGGATAGGTTATGACCTCTCAGCCTTATTGTCTGCTTGGCAGACGTGTGTGTTGCTTGGGTTGTGTTGTGGCTGTCTGCCACAGCCCAGCACACAGGCACCCACATTATTAGGTGATCAGAGTATCCTCTCGGATCACCTTCTGTATCTGTACGGATTCTTTGTTGGTGGTTCTTCTTCTTCTTTCTTTATTTCTGGACAAAATTTGTTCAGTTCAGTTCAGTTCAGTTTTTCTGCATTTTTTCTGTATTTCTGCATTTCAAAATCAATACAAATCAACAAATCAACAAAATACTTACATAGTCATTTACACAGCTAATATTCGTAACGTTTGGATCTTACATACATTTTCTTTTTTTTTTCAAGAATGAATATCATATATGAAAGGAAGCAATAGGAAATGATAAAAATGACATGCAGGGGACCATCATCATAAGCTAAGCTTGACGAGGATGATGGCCCCAGGTAAAGAGATACATAAAGAAAATCTTGCCACTCACTGAGTGGGAAGTAATTGTGCGAAGGGCGTGCGGTGCAGTGCGGTGTGCATTGTGTTGGGATGAATCTTGGTTTGTACGTTGAGTGTTATTTTGTGTATCAGTGTGATGAGGTGAATGTTACTTCAGTTATGGCCGTGAACTCATTGTTTAGGGTGTTTGTTGACCAGGTGGTGTGAATATTTATGTGTCAGAAGTATACTGGATTATGAGGGTGTTTTTTAGTTCTCGTCTGAAAATGTTCAACGACGTACGTTGCTTTAAATTAGGGGGTAAAGAATTCCAAATATCTGGTCCATTGTGCTTTAATGATTTTTGAGCTAAAATGATTCTGGGGTTTTCGAGATGGTAATCGGACGACTGACGTGTTGGATATGAATGAACGGTGAAATTTGGAGTGAAGAAGCCATCAAAAATTTTTGGAAGACAAGTAAATGTATATTTATACATAAAAACAGCAGTTTGAAAGGTGTGAAGATCCTCAATTTTCAATGTTTTTAGTTGACGAAATAGGGGATTGGATGGGGATAAGTAACGGGAATTGGTAATCAAACGGACAGCACGTTTTTGGAGAGTAAAAATTGGATTAATTTTAGTTGAGCCACAGTTTCCCCAAGCGATATTGCAGTATGTGATATGTGGTAAGATCAATGCATTGTATAGAATAGTCAGGGAATTTTGAGAAATGAAGTTTTTCAGTCGATATAAAATTCCTACAGTTCTTGAGACAGACGTGTGGATATTATGAATGTGATCGTTCCAAGTTAAACTCGAGTCAATTGTGATTCCTAAGAATTTAGTAAATCTTACTTCAGTTAAAGATAATCCATCAATATTGATATTATAACTGCTGTTAATGTTCTGTGAAGCAGTAGGTTTGAAACGTATAAAATTTGTTTTAGAGACATTAAGGGATAATTTATTACATATAAACCATCGGGAGACTTTGTCTATTTCCGTGTTCAGAGTATTAAACAGTGTTTCAAGGTTCTCATGGGAGAAAAAAAATATTAGTATCATCCGCAAAAAGTATAAATTTAAGAGTTTTTGATGTATTTATTATATCATTAATATATACAAGGAACAGTAGGGGGGCAAGAATTGATCCCTGGGGAACACCACATACAATATTAGAATTCGGAGATTTAGATGACTTAAATAGTACATATTGCTTTCTGTTGGATAAATAATCAATAATCCAAGAAAGTGCTAAACCACGAATACCATATCTTTTTAATTTGTAAATTAATATATCATGATCTATGGTATCAAAAGCCTTTGATAAATCCATGAAAATTCCTATAAAATGTTTTTTATTTGCAAAAGATTCAGTAATCTTATCTAACAATTGAATTATAGCTAAATCGGTGGAATGGCCCTTTCTAAATCCAAACTGATTAGGTATAAGTAGGTCATTTACATGAAGAAAAATGTACAGACGTTTATGAATAATTTTTTCCAGAATTTTAGAAATACTAGGTAATAACGATATTGGTCTATAATTTGTTAAAAGAGAAGGGTCGTCTTTTCTTTTGAAAATTGGAACTACTTTCGCAATTTTTAATGAGTTTGGGCATATTCCAGAAGACAGTGAAAGATTGAAAATGTAAGATAAAGGTGTGGTTATTTGTTTGATGATTTTCTTCAGTATATAAACACTTATTTCATCATGGCCACTTGGCTTTAATCTGTTAACAATCTCCAGTATTTCTTCCTCATCTGTTGGGGTAAAGAAAAGGGATTTGTCGCAGTTTGGTGGAAGAAATTCAGTAAAGTTTGAATGAACATGTTTGTTTTTTTATTTTTGAAGCTAATTGGGGGCCAATATTTACGAAGTATGAGTTAAAAGCATCAGATATTTCATCAGGGTTTATGAGTTCTTTGTTGTCATAAAAAACGGACGATGTTTCCTTATTATTTTTACCTGTTATTTCATATATAGTTTCCCATAAACCATTTACGTTATCCTTTTGATTATCAAACTTATCAGAATAATACATTTTACGAGAAATACGAATCAAATTACTGAGTATATTTCTATACTTTTTGTAATCTGTAAAATGTTTTGTATTGTGGGTAGTAATCGCCAGTTTATACAATTTATTACGGGTTTTTATTGAATTGATGATTCCCTTTGTAATCCAGGGATGTTTGTTCTTTCTGCGTGTTTTTTTTATTAACTAAAGGAATGTTTTTTCGATAATAATATAAAAGTTTATCTAGGAAAATATCATAAGCTTTATCGGCGTTATTTTGAAGATACACTTCTTGCCATTCTTCCTTCACTAAATCAAGATTAAGTAATTCAGTAAATCAAGATTAAGTAATTTGTGTATCGATTAGCTCAGACAGTGTTCTTCCTATCAATTTCAAACTTATACCATATATGTATCATGTCCCAAAGACGACGGGTCTAATAAAATCATAGTGATCAGTCGACCGTGACGTCACTATGACGTCATTATATGAAAACACATTCTCAATTATATCTCATCAATGGAATAGAATTTTTCAATGAAATTTACGTCACATATATTTCAAGTTATGCGCATTCTACTCATATTCTCAAAATTCATATTTTCTCTTAAAACGTGCGCGTACGCGCGCGTTGAAATATTTGTATGCTCAAATCGAGCTCAAATTTTTTTTGCACACGTTTCAGAGCATTTGAAGCATTTTTTGAAAAATTTAAAAAATTGGACGGACGCGTACGCGCGCGCGCATATTCGCACACACAGCTCATATGCAATAGAAATTTCCCGTTTTTTTACACTTATCGGATGCCTAAAATGTCAAGAAATATATCTACCAAGTTTCAAGTCAATCCGACTCGATATGACGTCATACAGGCCCGTCAAAGTTGAAATTCCGCGCGCGCGTCAATGGCGATATACAGTGCAACGATGCCAAAAAAACGCCAATTTTAAATCCGATTTTACTCGTCAGGATGGACGGTAACCCCCCATTTTCTTTACATATTCTGAAAGCTGATGAGTTGGACATGTTATTTCATGGGTTGGCGATGCTGGCAAAATGATTAAAAGATATCAAATTTCTTAATAAATTAAAAAAAGTAAATTTTCAAAATGACGTCATCAGATTTCAAGTTCACTCGAGCGTATCTCACTTATCCTTTGCCAATTTACTCCAAGATTTCAGTATGTTGTAGCTTATTAAATTTTCTTTCATTAATATATTTACAACATTTTGATTGGATGACGGCATCACCTCGTAAAAATGGATTGAAAGTAATATTGTCAAATTTGACCAGTTTACGTGTTATCTCTATGGGAGAGCAGTTTTTCTGGCAGTGAAAATTGACATGACTCTTTTTTTGAGCACTAGCTCACTTATGCTTCGGTAAATTTCTCCCAGATTTTAGTATGTTGTAGCTAAGACTTTGGGCTATCGTAATGTGCCCTCCATTTTTTCATACGATGTCGGCATCACGTCGAAAAACTTGGTTAAAAATGGCACGAGGCTTCGATGCAGCGTCATTCTGCTTAATACACAGGGCCTATGGAGAATGAAATAGGTCATTGCGTAGCGCATCCGACTCGTAATCCTAAGGTGCCTGGTTCGAGGCTCACCCCTGCCAATATTTTTTTTATATTTTTTTAAACACTTTTTTTCTTCTTTTTCTTTAGTTAATCTTAATCTCTCTTTCCTTACTTTATCTTTTTCTGATTTTTTATGCTTCTCCTTCAAATTTGTATAAAATAACATAATTTTTTCTTTATTTTTCTTTCTTTCTACTACTTTCTGTGCAATAGATGAACAACAACAATGGCTATCAATCCCATATTTTGCACATGTTTAGTACATGTCACGTACATTATTTCATAAAATAACAACTACTTGATCGGACACCATCTTGGGTATGTAAATCAGGGTCAAAGGTCATAAATGTTTCATCCTGTATCTTGGTGAATACCTGTCCTATCTTTCCCATATTTTGCACACGCAAAGACCATGTTACAAGAATCATTTCATAAAATAATCACTTTTTGCTTAGACGCCATCTTGGGTGTGTAAAGTGAGGTCAAAGGTCAAATATACTTCATTCTGTATTTCCGTTAGTGTATGCGGAATTCGGTACCAAAGATGGCAGGTCTCACATCCTTTTCTAAATGAGAATCCAAACATCACACGGCCAATGTCCCGTCATCACAGATGAAACCTGTATGGTCATGAATATTTGGATCAGGACTCAAATCATTGATTTTCGAAGAGATCGGATCACCTAATTTGTCAGTGTTGACAAATTCCGGTTCTAGTTTTCTCCTGATGCTGTCCCTATGACAGTCTTGTTGGTGTTTTCTCTTTCTGTTCTCTTTGTTGTGGGTTTATGTGTGCACGCATGCTTGTCTAGATGCACTTGCGTGCGTGCAGTGTGTGCATGTGTGTGTAAGTGATTATGTTTGACTTTTTTTCTGGGGATCTACCCGTACAATTAAGCATCTGCTTTTCTGTGGTTTCCCCGCACATAATCTTAATTATCCAATATGAGTGTGACATACTCTAGACTGATTTAAATCCATTTTGTATCATGAAATATCATTTAAAGTCTGCATACACTGAATTTTCAAATCATCTGTTACTAGCCATTGATCTTTAGATGTATGTCACAAATGTGACATGTGTGGAACTTAATAAATGAAATGAAATGAAATAAATAAAATGAAATGAATGAAATGTTATTTTAATTGAATATGTGTATATTAAAAAGATCGCAAGAGTTACAGAGTATTGAGATAGTCGACGTAAAATTAACCACCTTTATCATTCAAATAGTATCTTTAATTGATATTTTGTTTTAAACAGTAAGTTTACGAGGCGCAATATTGAGATGACTGCCGCAGTGAACAGTGTAACCATGGAAACCAAAGAAACTCCTAAGATTCTTGTCATCTACACTGGTGGAACGATTGGGATGAAGAAAGTGAATGGAGGTGAGTCAATAGGAAACACTCTTTTCTTAGTACATTATAATTATCTCCTTCTTTTTCTCTCCCTCTCTCCTTCCCTCTCATCTCTCTCTCTCTCTCTCTCTCTCTCCCTCTCTCTCTCTCCCACTCTCTCTTTAACTGTGCCGCTCTGGAAGAAGTAGCCATCGGACGTAGCGTAAGTTTAATGTTTTTAATGCCATCAGCTTTCGACATCTTGACGGGTCTCCTTCAGGGCATTTGGAAATCAACATAACGAAAAGCAACCAACTGTAATAAAACTTGAACAAAATCATGATAAAGCAAAAACAGCGATATTACATAGATTAGCATGCACTCCAACACCAACAGCAATCTGATATAAATTAACATGCACGGCGGTATTAGCAGTGAAACATGAATATGGCGTTTGCAATGCAATATATCAATTACATAGATGTATGCATGCATACATGTGTGTGTGTGTGTGTGTGTGTGTGTGTGTGTTTGTGTGTGTGTGTGTGTGTAGATGCAGTCGTACAGATGTCCTTGACTAAATGAATATTTCTCCTCCGTGTTTGCAGTCTTGGTGCCAGTGAAACACTATTTGCCAGACTTCATTAGCAAAACGCCCACAGTGTACGGCAAGCCAGCGGACAGTATCGAGGGCCTCAGCACTTATGATCTCATGTAATTACCCTCAATACCTCAACCGATACCTGATAAGGATGTCAATGTCATTACAAAAAGGGCTGATATTTTTCGATCTTGTCAGACAATAAATAGAGGATATCTAATACTAATCTGCATACCATGGATTCGATAAATTGAACTTCACTTTGGCTGTGTCTAGTCATCCTATCTTAAAGGACAAGTCCACCTTCATATACATAAGGATTGAGAGAATGCAGCAATATTAGTAGAACACATCAGTGAAAGTTTGAGGAAAATTGGACAATCCGTTCAAAGTTACGAATATTTTAAGTATCTGCGCAGTCACTGCTGGAAGAGAAGACTACTACAGTATAATTATGATGTCACATGCGTACAACTATATAAGGAAAATAAAGAGAGAATTTCACAAAACTTTACTTTTTGAATAAAGTGCACAGTTCTTTGACTTGCTACTGACGTATGTTAAGGGTAATATTATTCCCCCTGCCTTCTGAAAGAGAGAAGTTGAGTGTTCTTTTGTTATGCGAGAAAAATGGAAATATGTTGAATTTTCTTTATTCTTTCTTTATATCGTTGTACTAATGTGACATCACAAGCTATAGTAGTCTTTTCATCCAGCCGTGACTGAGCAGAAACTTCAAAAATTCATAACTTTTTAACGGATTGTCCGATTTTGCTCAAACTCTCACTGATGTGTTCTACGAATATAGCTGCATTCACTCAACCCACATGTCTATGAAGGTGAACTTGTCCTTTAACTTACCTCTCCCTGAACTCTTTCTGAGTCAAGATAACACAATAATCACAGTGATGTAAATACATATATTACATTCTAATCAAAGATGTAATGTGCATTGCCGGAAATAATTTCGTTATGACTGATAACTTAATGACGATTCAATTAATGATGATTATAAAACATTGGTATTAGTATCACCACTAACAGCTATTGGGGAAGCACTTTTACGAATGACCTCTGTAGAGCCTAATCGACAGATGCCAATAATGTGGATGCTGCACTTTACGAATTCGACAACCAAGAGTCATACAGCCCATGAACTCGACACTAGGCAAACGATTGGAAGGCCCATGATTCCGCCACTAGGCACTGACAAGGTCCACGAGTCCGACACTATAAGGCAAACAAAGCCCACGAGACCGACACATTAAACCCGGTGATGTAATGTCGAACTCGTTGGCCCATTTTTGCCTATAGTATCGAACTCGTGTGCCTTGCTCGCCTATAATGTCGGACCCATGGGTCTTAATTGCCTAGTGTCGAGATGACTCGTGGGCTATACGACTCATGGACATTTTTTCTAATGTCGAACCCGTGGGCTGTATGACTCGTGGATGTCCGTCTCGTGGGATAACCCCAATAATGTAAACTTGTCAGGGTCTTGTGGAGATTACGTCATAATGCTTAAACTCTTCACCGTTGTGATGGTATCCATAGAAACCAGGATGGCAGCCACATTCTCTACAGCATGTTGGAGTGGGAGTGCATCAAGGACTCGAGTAACATCGCCGCCGCGGACTGGGTGCACATGGCAGAGGATATCCTACGATATTACACCGTCTTCAACGGGTTCGTGATCCTACACGGCACGGACACGATGGGCTACACGGCGTCGGCTCTGTCTTTCATGCTCGACAACCTCTCCAAGCCTGTTGTCATCACTGGCTCGCAGATTCCGCTATCCGAGTTCCGCAGCGATGGAGAGAACAACATGTTGGGCGCCTGGCCAGCTACTCTCGGCCTGAGGATGGCTTGGTGATAGCTGAGGTAAGGAGAAGACGAAAGGTGGTCATAATCATTGATACAGAATACATTTAACCCGTTGAGGACGAGTCCCGAGTATACTCGGGCAGGACGGTGTGTATGGGAAATGCGTGTTGTATCAAAATCAGTCCGTCCTTAACGGGTTAAGAACACTTCATTACACCAGCTTAAAAAAAAAAAATGATCTCAATCTATACTTAATCATATACCGTTTTTCAAACAAAATCTGAAGACAAGATAATGAAGGAAAGTATGAACTTATGTTGCCCAACCCGATCACACACTCGGTAAAGTGCTAGTCTTTTATTTGAAAGATATTCTGTATAATTTCCTCCTTTCATTAAAGACCATGTAAGGGATACCACGGAGTGAGAAGGCTGGCAAGGCTCAGATTTATTCGAGATTCCCCGTAACGAACTGTATACAGCTTTGCCGCTGATCTCTGTGTAAATAGCCAGAGAGCTAGCGACCACTCAATTTACCCCATCAAGCCCAAAAGGTTTGACCCCTCAGAGTTGCTGGGGCCACCCTCCTCAGTAACAAAATGTGCGTCAGCCTGGTCCCGGAGGGCGGGTTGGGCCCCCAGGGACCCCCCCCCCCCCCCCCCGAAAAGGGCCCTTGGAGGGTGTAATTTACCCCATGGAGCCCATGAACTAAACTTGGTCTAAAAGAATGTCCTATGGGTGTACATCATAACAAATATAAAAACTGACAAAATATCTGGTCGGGGAAGGAGTTGCCAGACCGCTAGTTTGTAGGCACAAACCCTTGCTGGTTGTTCAGGTGTCTGCATCAAGACTACACTTTGCCATAGGCCCTGTACTGTAGTGTCTCTCAACAGTCTGAGGGACAGTGCCAGTTGAGTGCATGTAGTAGTCTTGGCGCAGACTCTGTTACTCCCATCAAGGGTTTGTACCCGCAAACTGTCCGGTATGCCCTGGAACCCAGGGTAGTTTGCAGGCAGAAATTGACCAGGCACAATAGAAAAAAAAACAAACAAACAAACACACACACACGCACATACGCACGTACGCTCACATATTCCTTTATGTAAATACATACCGGTATACAAAACATGTCACATAGGTTCTACAGCCAGGATACCGTGCACACAATAAATGTCAGCTCTATAAGAAGTTCATACCATTTGATTGTTTAAATGGATGGTATCAATGGACATTTCAGCAGGGACACTAGAGAAAATTTAAAATTTGTGTGAATTTGTATCATGTTTTACCGGCCCCATCGTCTACTTGTCCTTTACTATGTATTCACCTTATGAGACACAATTGGAGCTTTTCAGAAAATGCTGAAATAAACCTTTCATTGTGAGTACACTTCAATTTCAGACCAACCACAGAAGCACTTAAGGCCATTTGTATAACACACTGAAGTAAACCATATCATCATCAGTGCATTAAACATAACTTTGATAAAGTTCATGTTAATAACAGAATGTCGGATACAGCTTGGAGTTTTTCCTTTTCTGACTTTTTTTTTTTTTTTTGCATTTAAAATGCAAATTCCAAGTCTCAATCCATACATGATTCTTTTGAAAATCTTAAAATGAGAATTCTTTTAGGTTTTGGCTGATAAAAAACCACCCTTTACGTATTACAAAAAAAAACAAAAAAAAAAATCAGAAATGATATCCATCAATTCTCAAACTCAGTAGTGCATGTCACCTCATTGTTTTGGACAATAATACATCTTTACACATAATTATGGTGTTCTACATAGACTGTGTACATGTATTGCTGAACTTCCTTAAAACATACAGAATGCTGTAATATTTCAGCACTTTTGTAAACTTCTGGGTTCTGGAGATACTTTACCTTAAGTTCCCATCCCCACACAAACGAAACCCAAATTATGGTGTCACATATTGCAAAGACTGCCATTGACCCTGGTCAGTACACAAGTTGAAGCATTGACTAGAAAGCTCTCTTTAAATATACGTGTAGCATGCAGGCTGAAAGTATGAACTTGATCTTGTGTTCTCTTTACATTAGCACTTTTTTCAACACCTTATTTCTGGAGATACACTATCTTCAGTTCCGCAGCCCCACACAAACAAAACTCAACATGTGGTGTCACATACTGCAAAGACTGCCATTGACCCTGGTCAGTACACAACAAGTTGAAGCATTGACTATAGCTCCCTATAGCGGGCGTTTTTTTTTTTTTTTTTTAAGACGGCACAGATTGGGGCATGGCGCGTGTTGAACCTATGGGAAAAACGTTGGGTTAGGGTTTTTGGTTATGGTTAGGGTTAGGGTTAGGGTTAGGGTTTGGTTAAGGGATAGGGTTCCCGATAGATTTTTAGTTTCCCCAATCTGTGCCGTCTAAAAAAAAATACGCGCGCGGCGGCGAGCGCTGGCCGCACTTCACTTGCCATAACTCGCATCATACACAGTGTGCAGTGCTTCTAAGCTCGAGCTGTACGATCTTGCATGCTGTGTACGAGTGTATGAGTTCGCGTTGTGTTTTCATTTGATGAGAGCGCTAACCTAAAATCAAAGGACTCCTAGATCCTCCGATTCTGATTTACATGTCCTTCTTCCAAGATACTATGAGAGATAGTTCTATCGTCGGAAGACTCGGTAAGCTACGTATCCTAAAAGCCATCAAACTCCATTACAAGATTCTTCATTGAGAAGTACCGAAAGCGGGATAGGTAAACGCAGTACAGTACTACGTAGCCCGACCAGACGCCGGGCTATTTATACAGCGACTGGGCTGTGCCTGTAGCTGTACGTAGAAACTTTTCCGGGTAAGGACACATCCCAGTACGCAGAAGCTGCCGTGCTTCGCACGGCGTCTGGTCGGGCTACGTAGAAAAAAAAAAAAAAAATCAACGAAATCTCAATAATTGATTACAATTACATGAAACACAAACGGGTTGTGTTATTACATGTCATGTAATTCAATACATATCTTAAACTTTTCATGCACATTGTCAAGAAATGCAATCTTCATGGCAAACCCATTTTTTTTTTTTTTTTTTTTTTTTTAGTTCTTCAAAGATTTGAAACACAAGTAGGCTAGAGAAGTACCAGGTACCATGTTATATCTAAACTTGCATTGGATCTAACCAATAGTTCATTTTTATTACCGGTACAACTTGTCATGTATTCGTAATTTCGAATGTGACTTAGTTGTAACATTTATTGTGGATGATTTTCTTCACAACTGACACATGCACTGAATAGGTTAGAAAATTGATCATTGGTATGGCTTAGGCCTACCTTTTTTTTGTATGAATAGGGTTAATTGGAATTATTTCACAGATACACACAAAATGTTGGGAATCAGATCATTTCAGTCTTCTAGACTGAATAATGTGACACCTGTAATAGTCTAATAACTAGTCCAACAATTTCTGAGGCTATCTTACACATTTTCTTATTCATCATGCAATGCAACCATGCATGATGCAATATGTCTTGTTCACCTACAAGGAGAAAAGATACAAGAAATAATCTGTTCAAGTCAATTATTTCCACATAGGCCAACAACATTCACTCAGTTTTATCTAGAATCCTGATTAGGTTTTTATCATCAGAACACATTTTTTCCTCAGTGGTAAATTGATGCTTAACAATTAGGCCTACACAGGTATAAATATCTTGTTCTGATATTTCAGTGAATAAAAATCTAACACATTTCTTATGTAGGGCTCGGGTTCGCTTAGCTCTCTAGCACTCATCACAATTAAAGCAAACTAGGGCAGCACACATGTGTTACTTAGAAGGAGTCCCCTGGCTAACTAACTTGCAGCCAGTTTATTCTACACATAATTTGGCATGGGTTTACATGTAAATGTGGGTTGTAACAAATATTCATACACAAAATCAACATAACAAAACATGCAAATAAGGAAAAAAAAAGGTTAAAACTAAATATTCATAACACCGGTATGTAAATGGTGTGTAGGCGTGGGTGATTATTTAAAGGCATGATTTCAGTATTACAGGGAACAATGGGTGAGAAGTGAAAGAGTGGAAAATGTCATGTGATACATGTATGTGGTGTGTCTGTGATAGGTGGGATGCGTGGTTGAATGTGGATGTGAATACTACTGTATGTGTGGGTTGACGTATTCATGTGTAGAGGGGTGGTACCTGTTATAACAGAAGGGGGGATACACTTATAATAAATGGTTCAAAGTAAATCCCTACACTTACGTTACTACGGTATACTACCATGCATACATATACAAATTTCATGTGTACATATAAATTGCATGTGTACATGGGACCTACATTAGAAGTTGTGTGTACCAGGGTACACTGACCTCACATTTTCTTTCATCTTTGCATGTATATTTGCATTTGGTGTTGCATCATGAGCACAGGTTCTAATTGCAAATGTGCTACATGTATTTAGAAACTGCTCTCACAGTAATGTGATGTGATATACAATTCAATTCAATTCAATTCATTTATTTTCATACTTCTCATTTATGAACATTACAACAGAAACCAGACAAGTTCTTTTACCTTGTGAACAATGTGCAGAAAACAAACAATATACATGGTGATAACACAGTAATTACATGTAATGATAACTGGTCAAAATCGAAATCGAAATGGGGTTGATCAAAGAGAAGTATGACGGGACCTACATGAAAGCTAGCTTGTTTGGCTGTAAGCCCCGAGTAATCAGTGTTTGTGAAAAAGAAACGGAGAACGGATAGAAGATAAGACCAGAATGATGATGTAAGGTTGCCAAATTTTATGTAATAAAAAAGAAGAAGAAAAAGAAGAAGAAGAAAAACAAACAAACTATACATTAATATGAACTTACTGTGACCGAGCCATCATTATTATACAGCCTACTTTGGTATATATACTATGAACTATTGTTGCATTAGGCCAAGTAAAAAAAGAAACCAGTTTCTCGTCCTCGCGCGCATCGATTTTGGCCGCCGCATCGAATTTTTTACTATTTACTATTTTCAAAATGGCGCTGAAAATACCAAGAAATTCATAATTCTCGTCCCAGCCCGCTCCCCGCCCGCATCGATTTTCAGTTGCCGCATCGACTCTTTTGATATTTACTATTTTTTTTCGGCCGCCGAAAAAAAAGAAAAGATCGACAATTCACCTACCAATCGTGACGTCTCATTTCTAATTTTTACGCCTTGCGTCCTCTACTTAGCTGTAGACTGTAGTACAGCTGTAGCTTCTGTGTGTAGTGCGTATGTAAGAACGCATGCATTTCACACTGCGAGCTCGGCCGATCGGCAAGAAGGAATGACCCACAAAGCAGTCGAACTGCACTGTAGTTGGATGGGCGGTGCGGCGGGCCGGCCTACTGGGCTGTGATGTACAGCGCACTCGGTACGTCGTGAACGCGATAGCGGCAACATTTTTGCGAACAATCGCTGATATTCCACGCATATTTCGCGCGTTGTTCGTAGTTTTCCCCGTTTCTGATATTTTAAGCGGATGAATTGTACTGTACAAATGCTTGTGAAGATTGTACGGTATCGAGTTTGTATACATTTTCATGTCATTGTGACTATGTGCATGTGTGTGCAGTGTCGGAAGGTACGATGCCAGCAGAGAGGTCCACACCTCCCTGGTGCCGGATATGCCAGTGCAGTGGCCGTGCCGCACCGTATATCGGCAAAGTGTGCGTGTTTTGTAGCTGTCCAGGGTCCCCATCCCCTGGTCTGTCACGGCGATACATTCTATTTTGAAGAGAAAATGAATGCGCTTTTCCAGCATATGTAGAATTATTAAATGGGTGTATCTGCAAAATAAATAACTTTTCCACGGATTCTGGTTTGTCTCGTATTTCTGCGGGATACTTTTCTTCACGATGTGCACGGACACAGCCGTGAGTGGTATCATCTGTAGTGTGTACTGTTATACAATAATTCATCATCCAAATAATGAGTGATTATCAAATGTCTTTTTAGAACATGAAGAAACATCTTTAAACGTTTAATGCTAGAACGCCATATCAGTATCATTTTGACATCCATCTGCAATTGTACAAGCGAGTTTCCAGTTGAATGTGCTACAATTGTACTGTGAAGAACTGCAGATATACATACCAGCTGTGTGGACACAAAAAGTCACAAAAACCAATAAATAAAGCAGTGTTTTGAATATCATGGAATTTATTTCAGTCGTACATTTGTTGAAAGACATGTTTTATACCTGTTTCAATTAATAGCACAATACATCAGAATTGCGAGTACACTGGTATCAGAAAAGCCATTAAAACACTAAATACCAGTATTAAGATGGTCATTTTCTCTCGACATCTGTATAGTGGAAAGAAAAAGCAAATGTATTTCTGCATGCATGAAGTTTCATTTCAAGTATGGCACATATATCTATTTGTTTGAAAATGCACAGAGTGCAGGCAAGACGTACACTTGGGACCTGGTCTCATAACACAGCTACCAGAGTGATATTTCATTTCATAAATTGAATATAGACAATTGTAAAGCCCTCTCTCGTTACCTTTCTCAGAATTACCGGACGAGAAACACATATTACTTTCATTTTGACGATCCTTGAAAAAATAGTAAGATATCAAATAGTAAGGACCTCCCTCATCGCCTTGCTCAAAAAACCCGGACGAGAAACTACTTTCTTTTTTTACTTGGCCTTAAAACTTTCACCAGGATATGATCAGTAAGACACAAAAAGTAACATGTACAACTATTAAGCCATTTGGTGCCTGCCGTCAAGCTCTGCATAGAAGGTTAGAGAGGGGTAGAGGGAAAGAGGAAGAGAGGGAAACGAAGTAGAATGTGGAATTGCTAATGATGAATTCAGAGAGCCCGATGGCAAGACCCTAAATGGAATCTGCAACGTGTTGACAAAATGTTTGATTGGACAATAACATACCACAGTATTACATAAGACATTACGACTGTTCAGTGTCTGCAAAATATGCACTCAATAAAAACTCTTTTAATTTACGTTTAAAGGAATATAAGGACGAGCAGCTTGTTATTTCGGGGGAGAGGTCATTCCAGTATCTAGGGCCCGTATACATTATCGTTTTTTTAGCGAAAATTGTTCGAGTACGTGGAAGGTGAAATGCGTCACTTTGGCGGGTAGGATAATTATGAATCAAATAGTTTTTTCTGAACATACTAGTAAAAACACCCGGTAACTCGTTGGCAGAAAATTTGTACATAAATATGCCGACGTTGTAACTGAACAGATCTGATATTTTCAGTATTTTATTTTTCAAAAATAAATCATTCGTGTGGGACAAATATCCGACATGGTTGATATTTCTGATGGCACGTTTTTGAATACGGAACAGTATATCAAGAAGATTTCTAGTTGCATTCCCCCACACAAGAATACCATAATTAAGGTACGGAGTAATCAAAGTAGAATAAAGATTAAGCAGAATTTGACTTGGAAAAACACTCTTAAGTTTATTAAGAACACCCGTATTTTTAGAAAGAATATTACTTAAATAGCTAACGTGGGATTTCCAAGATAAATCACTATTAATAAAAAGCCCTAAAAATTTTATACTACTGACTTGATTTAATTCAGTTTCATTAAACTTAATATGAAAAGGAAGGGTTTTAAGACTATTGCTAAAAAGCATACAATGAGTTTTATCAATATTAAGTGACAATTTGTTGGCGTATATCCAAGATTGCACAGATTTAAGTTCTTTATTCACTGTGTTAACAAGAGTATAAGGATCTCTGTGTGTAAAAAACAGATTGGAGTCGTCAGCAAAACATATAAAGGAAAGAATTGGCGAGGAACTAGGAAGATCGTTAATATACAAAATGAACAATAGTGGGCCTAGTAAGGAGCCCTGTGGAACACCACATGAAATTAACTTTAACTGAGAATCACGGCCATTTATACTCACAAATTGTTTTCTGTTTGATAAATAATCTCGAAACCAGTCCAAAGCCTTCCCACGTATACCATAATGTCGTAGCTTGTAAATCAAAATATCGTGGTCAATTGTGTCGAAGGCCTTCGAAAAATCAAGAAAAACTCCAATAGTGTGGGAGACATCATCTATAGCATGAGCAACTTTATGGATAAAAGTGAGTAAGGCATGGGTCGTACTGTGGTTTTTCCTAAAACCAAACTGGGAGTTACAGAAAACTTCACACTTTTCGAGAAATTTGTGTGTGCGCGTATATACCAACCTTTCAAGAAGTTTTGAAAATGAAGTTAACAAAGATATAGGGCGATAATTTGTCACAGATTCTTTTTGTCCTTTTTTAAAAATTGGTACTACTTTAGCTATTTTCATTTTTTGTGGAACTATGCCAGTAGATAACGATAAATTAAAAATGTGTGTTAATGGTATAACTATTTCATTAATGATGTTTTTGAGGAGAAAATTGGTGATTCCATCACATCCAGAGCTTTTCTTAGTGTTCAAGTTTTGCACGATATCTTTGATTTCTTCTTCAATGACAGGTTCAAAAAAGAGAGACTGCTGATTCTGGTCTTTTAGAAAGTAATAAAAATCAGTATTTGAATGCGGAATACTGCTGGCAAGATTAGGTCCTATGCTTACAAAGTATTCATTGAATACTTCTGCCACATCAGCTTCATCTTCAATGTACTTATCATTATTAATAATATGCCTAGGTGGTTCGATGTTATTTTTAGTGTTCAGCGCTTCATTTATCACCTTCCACGTACTCTTGATGTCATTTTTATGCTTGATAAATTGCTTTGAAAAATACATTCGTTTGGCTAAACGTATGGATGATGTTAGAACGTTGCGATAATGCACATACCGAGACCGAGTTCGACTGTTAGGATCACTTCGGTATTTGTAGAAAAGAGCATTTTTACGGTTAATAGACCTCAGGAGAGATTTCGTAATCCATGGTTTCTTTGGAACCTTTTTACGGTTTGAACGAGTAAATGGCTTAACGGGTATAATGGAATTGAATGCGGATGATAATATTTGTGAAAAGTGTTCAAAAGCTAAATTTGCATCGCTTTGGTTATTAACAATTGACCAATTAACGGATCCTAGTCTCTCCCTAAGTCTATTAAGATTAGTTTCTGACATTTCTCGAAAACCAGAATTGGGCGAATAAAAAGAGGTATTACTTATGTTAACATTGGGCAGAACAGCGAAAATCGGAAAATGATCGGATACAATTGACACTATTACACCAAACGTGATATTGGAAAGAGAACTATTAACAAAGATGTTGTCAATTAGAGTTGCTGTGACATCTGAAATTCGAGTGGGCTTCTTTATAAGAGGTGAAAAGGACTCGGATAACATCACATTGAGGAAATCTTGGCATGCGGAGTTGGTATGACAGTCTAAAAGGTTTAAGTTGAAGTCACCCATGATAAAACAACTTTTATTCTCCAAATATTTATCAGCTAAAAGTACGGATAAAGATTCAATAAATTCAGTGGGGCTTGTATTTGGAGGTCTGTATATTTCACCGACAACAATACTTTTTCTGTTTGGAACCCTAATTTCAATGAAAATACTCTCAATAACTTCAGACATTAAACTGAATTCGTCTAAGAGTTCATAATTCAAATTCTGAGTGACGTAAAGCCCAACTCCGCCGCCTTTTTTACCTGCCCTGTTTTTTGTCAAAAGAGTGAAGCCATCAATGGTAAATAGCGAAGAAGGTGATGTTTCATTTAACCAGGTTTCACTGATTCCGATAACCTGACTATCAAATTTAACTTGACTCACGAACATATTGAATTGATCAAAGTTTTTGTTTATACTCCTTATGTTAAAGTGCGAAATAAAAAATTGGTTTGGATTAGAATGAGATAATGAAATTATGTCGTCTTCAATGTGGTATTCTGTGGGTGGTATTTGAGGACTGGTGTCGTTTACATCAGAATCAAGTATCAGTTCGTGAGCTTGTGAGTTCAAAAAACTAATTATATCAGGGTTATAACCCTCTTCGCTATTTGTGGCATGTACGGGTACATCCTCTTTGTCTTGTGCATAATCAGACATAACAACAATTCCATTATTCATATCATTCACACTATTTGACTCAGCCATTGTGAAAAAGTTTCAGAACAGTGGGTATTACATAAACTTGTTGACACAAAACTCTGCTTTTGAACTTGTTTGCTGCTTGCTGTTTAGAGAGAAGACGACATTCACCTGGCTGAGTTATATAAGATGCTTGAGTAGCTGGCAAAGGAATGTCTGTAAACAAAACATGAGCAAGCATTATGCGTAAACCAAGCTTGAAGTACGAGTACAGTTTTTGTCTTGAGGTAGGGATTTCACGGGATGATTTACAAAGAAAAATACCTGTGTTTGTCAGTACAAGCAGCAAGAAAACTGTATAAAAAGCAGGGAGAGACACTGGAAGCACTGGAATGAATATTTTCCCCTTTGAAGAAATGTGACACATTTGAGTAGCTACGTACGTACAGACATTGACAGCAAAAATGTCGGTTGTACGGTTACAACCAGAAAATAAGAAACACTTGAAACATGTTAACAGCTTGTGTTCACTGGGTGTGGAATAATGACAGGGGGTGTGAATCTGGCTACTGGAGTATCTGCATACCAGAAAAAGAAGGGACAAGTTCATGTGGTCACAAATAAGAATTGTGTCGATACATTTTGTGCTATTATCATAGGCATTTAAAAGTGCACGATTGGCACACATATAAAAGAAATTAAAAATCTACAATGTGTAGAGATAACAAATCTGGGCTGACGACTTGCATGTATGCCTATATCTTTTAAATACGAAATGTCATAATAGAAATAGTTGTATAGCAAAGATTGCCAATTTACACAGGTAAGGTAGTCATTTGCCAAAAAAAAAAAAAAAAAAAAACTGCTCAGCATTCTGCCATTAGTCAATTTTGGCATCTGCACATTTTACTCCTATCATATTGAACAATTATGATAACAATAATATAACATGTAAATTAAAAAAAAAAAACTTGCACATTTGCAGGGAAAAAAAAAATAAGTGAAAGTCCAAGAATCAATGTCACATGGTTTAATGACGTCAAGTACAAAGAACACTATACTATTTCAGTGTGGAGACCTTCTACATATTGCATTGTCAAAACACATTCAGTTTAGGGTTTTAGCATACACAATTATATCAGTAGAACATTATGTAGGAACCTACCAAAATGTATATTACAATGCATTTTTATATCTATGTGAATGAAAACTGAACATCTCATTTGAAGTACTTCCAACACATTTGTTTATCAAAATTCATACCTTTTTTTGGCTATAAAATATAGATGCAATGAATATTACAAGGGCACAAACTCCATTTACCACAAAAATATTGTCCTCATAATAATGTGATTTGATAGAGTTATCACAAAATTATGTGCTGAAAAAGTGTCTTCCAAAATGCTGATGGACAATGCTATTGTGTAGGACCTGCTGTGCCACTTGAATGTCACACATGGCATGATATCAGTGATCACATAAATGATGATGAGGATAATAATCATTATGAAGATGATGATAGTAATAAAAACATTAGCAACAACAACAAAAATAGTAATAATAATAATAATAATAATAACAATTAGAGCAATAATGAAATGTGTGAAAGGCCCTTTCAGTGATGTACACTGCTGTGCATGACAGCCCTGTTTAAGTTCACTTTATAACACTGATGCAATATTTTATCGTAACGGAGTAATTGTAGCTTTTCACCACTTAAACACCTGGGAAACAACGGGGGGAAAAAGACCAAATGAAAAAAAGGACAAAACACTTTGCGCCTGGATATTGCAGCCCTTTCAGTTTCCAGCAACAGTTTAAGCACATGCAGTTTAGGAGTTTACAGGATTTATATTCCCTACTTGCCACATGGGGCAAGAACAAATTTTCTAGGCAATCAATTCACTGTTTCATTCTGATTCACACATTTGAGTACTAACACGTTTGTTGTTACCTCACAGAAAAGACAGAAATAGAGAGTTCAGAGATATAAATGTAGTGTCATATCAGTTATCATTGCCATCACATGAATGTAGTCAATGATTGGAATTGACGTTATTCATGTTCAATGTGCATTTATCAGAATCCCCAACAATCCTGGTACAAAGGTGCAGCTTTTTCATTACTAACATGTCTTTTGCTATTATACACAATGAAGGCATAAATTGACAGTAGGCCTACAGGAAGAGCTGGTGTCAGAGCTTTTATCATTGCCATCACTTGGATGCACTCAACATAATTATGATATCGAAGTCATCAAAGTTCAGTTTTCAAACATTTGCCAGCCACAAAGAAGAACACGAGAGGGATGTCACTGGCTTCATGGAGCTAAGTAGCTGGGAGGGCTGGTTCTGATCGATGAGAGGGGATGTCACTGGATTCACTGAGCTTGGTGGCAGAGAGGGCTGGTCTCCACTGGCGAGATGGATGTCACAGGTCTCACCGAGGTGCGTAGCCTAGAAGAGGCAGTCTTATTTGGCGAGAGGGGGTGTGACTGGCTTCAACATCCTGGATATGTGGGATGGCACTTGGATGTGATGCTAGCTGTTCCACTCCAATAGAGGCCAACAAGCACATTCTATTGCTCTCTCATCTAATGACTTGATGTTGGTAGTAACTACTACACATTTGCAATGAAAAATTATTTTACTACACCTTGAAATTTGTACTCATATAGACTCAATTAACTATTCAGTATTACACACATATTCTCTTTAAAGACTATCATTCAAGCAATGACAAGTTTAGTACTGATGAAAGTAATTATGTTAGATGCTGAAAGTCCAATGAAAATAGCCCACTTTATTTATGATATTTACATAAAAATTCCCAAATATGCATGCCAAAAGGACATCTTCATCATCTAACCTGTTATCTTCTAACATCTGCCCAGGCTCTGATAAAATCAATACATGTATCTGTCAGCACTCTCACCAGGTTTTGATCCACTTCAACTTGACCCAAGTCCTTTCCTCGGAGTAGCATTTTCCTCCAAAACTAATTGGAGAAGGCAACGGCATTTACGAAGATGTCCTTTTTCCATTTCACAGGGGCATCTGGACTGGAGTTCATCTGTATATCAGACACAATGAAAGGCATTAACACTGACTTACAATTAGGATAGTCCCATTAGTTCTTCACCAATCTGTAAATTTAGTCTCAGAACTTGCTATCCCATTTATATCAGTGTAGAGTCTACCAGGTAGCTATATCTTGTAGTGCTCACATATTTGCAACAGAGAAAACTCCATGAAATATGTTAGAAATAGACTGTCTACTGTAGAAGTTAAATAGCAAATAGGAAAATAAGACCTACAGACCCTAGCCAAATTTTTGATGAGTTGACACTGCACATGACGTCGGGATGACCTCAGCCTCTCATTGTGCATCTACAAAGTAGGCCCTATGTATACAACCTCATATAGGGCCTATGTCTTTAAATCCAGCCACATGCATGGGATTTGGGGGTCTGTAATTCCACATACAATCATCATAGGAGGCCTATATGTGGCTGCAATGTACAAACTATATAACTTGTAACCCTAAAAGTAATGATCAAGACAACCATAATCTTATTAACCACTACCACAGCTATGGGTTCAAAAAAAAATGTTATCAATTATTACACCAAGAATAATAACAGCATCGTTTGAGAACACAGAGTTAAATCGAACAATTTATTGATGTTTTGTTTACTAAATATCAACATTAATTTTCATTTGCAGGTTCAAAAAAGTTGTTGGATCTAGATGTATTAAAACAAAATGTACCAGGTAATTAAAGACAGTTTGTACAAACCTTATGTACCAGTGCAAGGGCTGGTTTCAATGGGCAAGAGGGGATGTCACTGGCTTCATCAAGCTGGGTAGCTGGGAGGGCTGGTCTCGACTGATGAGAGGGGACATCACTGGCTTCACCAAGCTGGGTATAGCTGGTCGAAACTGACGAGAGGGAATGTCACTGGCTTCATCAAGCTGGTTAGCTAGGAGGGCTGGTTTCAACTGATGAAAGGGGATGTCACTGGCTTCACCGAGCTGGGTAGCTGGTCGAAACTGACGAGAGGGAATTTCACTGGCTTTTGACATCAAGCTCGGTAGCTGGGAGGGCTGGTCTCAACTGACGAGAGGGGATGTCACGGGCTTCACTGAGCTGCCTAGTCAGGATGGTCCTTGAATGTGATGCTGGCTGTTGCCCTACAAAAGATACCCACATTTGCCACAATAATATCTGACAGACCTTTCTCAACAACTAGCACCTACTGTGTTACAAAGCATACACCATTAACCACTACACTAGGGACTGAGTGAACTGCGCTGCAATGCATATGCGCCATTAGCCACTTATGTATACGCACAATAGATACATTTCAATCAACATTTTTGCAATGCCATGTGTACCGGAGACAATAATTAGGTACCTTACCAAACATGTGAATTCACGTTTTTGGTCCGCGATCATAGCTGCCGTGACAACATATACACGGTTGACTCTCCACAAACTATTTGTAAAAACCGAGAGTGACCAGATGATCACTCTACGCAGCTCTTCGCTGACACTTTCACTCATTCAGTGTCGTTTCGTAAAATTGGATTTCTCGCCTATCGCCGATTTGTAACAAACGGTAGTTCTGATGAGTGTCGTAACTTTGTTATTTCAACATTTTGAGACCCATAATTTGACATGAAGGTAGAATAGGGCAACATAATCCAGAATATGGTAAAATAGGAATTCGCGTATTTACATGCAAAACACTTTAGCGTGCCATTTCTTAATGTGAACAGCGATTTTTGCGCAATTGCCAGAAGCACATTTCAAATAAGAGAACTGTTGAGCCAAATTTGGGATATGTCATTACGCAAAAAAAAAAAAAAAAAAAAAAAAAAAATTCCAGTTATCTAATATATTGGCAGAGAAAAAGGGCCTCGGACTAGGAGTGGTAGAACATTGGTCTAGGATACCTACCATACTACCTCAATCGCATTCTGAATACCGGTACACCTTTGGCTATGTGAATCTGCATGTAGCCTTTCTTCACATGTGAGTAAAATCTCAGGCAAATTGTGATATATCTGTTAGTTTACCGTAATAGAAACATGTTAGGGTGTGGCATAGGACACCTAACAAAACTACTAATCTAGGCCTACTCATAACAATAGTATAGTGTGTGTAGATCCTCTAAGTGACATCTCTATCAGCAATGTTACACTAACATTGTAGGTCGTAACTGAAGTTAACTGTTACTCACACTGAACTGAATGAAGTCTTCCGAGTTTCACAAATTTATTACCGATCCAGCAGAAGTGAAATGACATCTCTGTCGTTCAGCCCCTTAGTGTCTTGAGGGGAATTGGGATTGACTTCATTTTATTTTTCTGTCGCCATCTCCATACTCTGTCACTGGTTTTCATGGTCTTCCTCTTCATGGAGACAGATCTCTCGCTCTCCTCCTGCGGCTGTGATCCATTGTTGTGTGGATGGAGTGGGAGTGGTACGGTAAGTAGGCCTATACGCAGCCAGCAGAGTTCGAGCGGACCCGTGCTAGCTAGCTGCCGGGCGGATGCCGGGAAATGCACCGATAACGCTCGCTAGCCAGTGAACAGGCACCCGGGTTTCGCCTCGCGATCGCGGCGATGTATCTTGGGCTTGCTTTTCGCCGAGGAGAAGGCAATAAATCAACGCTGTGCCAAAATCGGACAAAAGAGGGAGGCAAAAACAACACTTGAACGGAGAGCCTCTAAGCCGACCCCCTGTGATTTTGACAAGCGTTACATGTAACGCTCTTCACAAAATCATAGATATCTTCATAATGCCGTATTTTTCATCGATTCTTTTTCATTGCTTAGTCCTTTCATAGGCATTGGCCCTTGTTTTTGCCTGTTTCACTTCATGAAATAGTACTTTTGCATTTTGGGTTCCAACACTCCTCCCCAGTCCCTTTAAGCCTCGTTTATATCAGGATAAGACACTTCTATGTAGCCTGTTCCCCCTTTTATTATGTCATATCAAAATTAAAATTCAAACATATCATTGACTACCAAAATTGGAAAACGCCCTTTCTGGGATAATTAAGAAATCCCGAGTGTCAATTTTCACTGGCACCTTCAGAAATCTTGCCTACACTACTATCATATATCCTAGGCAACGTGTAAATTCACGTCTGCAATGAATATTATGGCAATTAACTGCAATGCTCGAAACAAATTGTTGTTTCATTTTAAACTGTAAGTAACAGAGAAAGAATGAGATAGGGCGTTAAAGAATGAAAGAGGTTTCAAAAAACTGACATTGGAAACATCATGCCTAACCAGCAAGAGTTTTATTGGCGATTTTATATAAAATGTATATACATGCTGTCATTGACAGTGAAGCCGATCAGGACGAAGTATTCTACCACGATCCTATTTAAAGTTTAACAAAGAACAAAAAAATGATACATCCTATCATTTACAGTTCATGTCAACAATGGTCAAGGGGAAGTGTTGTATCGTGATTCTACGAAAGTGTGAATTAAACTGTATAAGCTGTCTGTCTTCTGGTAATCTTTGCTAAGGTTTGTACGTACTGACATTGGCCATATCCGTGTGTGAGGAGACGCACCTTTACGGCTTCTGGCCTTTCAACTTGTCACCGGAAGGGGCGCCTGTCAGATACCACTACTACGACAGAAGACGTTCGGGTTCTTCCCACAACTTCACGGCTGAGTTCGCTATCCTCTCAGAGCTGCATGCACGAGGGATTATCAAACTACACACTGAACGCTGTGCGTGAAAGAAGAGCTGACGTTTGACTATAATCTATTATGGAGTATACTATTGACACAAACCAGGCGTTTGTAATTTCTAGACAGTCGATACTATAGCCAATAAACTAATGATATAATCCCATTAGTAACTGAAGCGCCCGAAACCGCCCGTCAGATTACTCCCTAAAACACCCGAAACCGCCCGTCTGCTTTTTGTTAATAGTTTTATACTTAACTATTTGTATTGCTTTCATAAAGAATATATAATTACGTAATTTGAAAGAGGTCAAAAGTGAACAAAAGTATGCCAAAATTATTTATTTGACACACAATTACTCGACTAAGTATTAATAGGCTTTCAAATAAACATAATTTATAATAGACAAAAGTAAACGTTCAGTTATTTTTTCAGTGGTTATCTTAAAAGTTCTGAAATGAGAGTAATATTGCTGTAACTTCCGAGGTACAATAGGCAAATATGTACAGAATCTTTAGCTGCTAAAGGGTTATTATGAGAACATCTGGGCCAGAAATTAAAAGTTTGTGTGCACTGTTTTAAATAATCTCCACATATGGCGTGTAATTGGGATGACGAAACCTCCCATAATAACATCAACTGATAAAGAATGCAACTGCGTAACAAAAGTTAGGTTCAGACGGTGCTCGAGGATAACTATCTCCGAGAATCTGGCCTCCTCACCACGATATGCATTCACACGACGAAGCTTGTCCTTGCAGGTAGCTATCCTCGAGGATAAGACTCACTGCACCCAAAACTACGCGTTATCTCCAAGTTAGTATTCGGTTCTGTCCACACGATGCTTGACTACATGTGGGGACCCCCGCGGCTTCTCTATCGCTAACCTTGAGATGTCTCGTGAATAGCTATTTTCGAGTTAACTTCAAGTGAGCTATCTTCGATTGTTCGAGTAAACTTCAAGTAAGCCATCTTCGAGTCAACTTCAAGTTAGCTATCTGAGAGTTAACTTCAAGTTGGCTATCTTCGAGTTAAATTGAAGTTAGCCATCTTCGAATTAACTTCAAGTTAGCTATAAAATCTTCGAGTTAACTTCAAGTCAGCTATCTTGGAATTAACACAAATCAAATTTAGAATCACTTGAAGTGAGTTAGTCAACATCCACCCATCTAATTCACATACTAAAACATGCAATGATACACAAAAGAGATATTTTTCATGTACCTCAATTTATTAATTTTGTTTAATTTTGGGCTATTGCAATAACGATCGTAATTTTCCCGACATACCTTTAAGATAATAACAGAGAAAGCATAGCATGCACTTAACGCCAAATCGTATGGGAATTATGAAACCAACAAAACTTAGTCACGTGACTAAAGAAGCTCTACCCTAGGCTTCAAGACACCTTTGTCACCCAATGAATGTCGTAATAAATACCTCAGTAATATTTGTTTACCGATGTAAAACAAAATTACTATGGTAAATTTATCATTTGTGACCCTGCACCTCAAAACAAACAAAAAGTCGCCAGACATGAATTTTTAGTTAAGACAATAATCTGAAAGAGCAGACTTTAAGCTTTAAAATGATGTATAACTCAAATCAAATGGACTCTCCTAACCTATCTAAATATTGGAAAGAAAGCACAAACTCAGGAAAAGTGTGAACTGAGAAAAGAGGCTCTGAAGTACAGTGTCTATTCAAGCGCTTAATCTTTACCAAACCGTGCTGGCTGTGCGATGAATGAGACAAAAAGCAGGAAGAAAACCACCAGAGTAACAGCAATGAAGGGATTATTAGATTAAATTGAAATTAAGCATGCTTCATTAACACATTCTGTCCATAATTAATGCCAACTTTCAAATCAGTAGCCCTATCTTTCCAAAAGTTGTTAGAGTTGAAAGTGAAGGATGTGGACAAGGTTTTTCAGAAATGAAAAAGGGATTCTAAAGACACACCTAATCACACTATTCTACCAAAAATGTTGGAGATAAACTGCTAAAAAAACACATTTTCCTGCCCGTTTTATGATACCAAATTTTAGCAAAATGTAAAAGAAGACCCGCTCTTTCAGAAAATATGAAAAAGTCAAGCTCGACTAGGTTGACCCATTTCACTTATTTTCAGTCCTCACGCAAAATCAGTGTGTGCGACTTTATGTTCGTTTTGAGGTGCACGGTCACATATGTTATCATTTATTTTTAAGTAACCGCATAAAGTAGGCCATTCGATTTTAGACTGGCGAAAGCCTCGGCAATATTAATCGTATAGGGCGATGTTAATATAATTTTACAATTCCGTAATTCTATATATCTTTTTTAATTTTAAATGGCATTGTTGGCATAGTTGTATAGATTTTTCGCTATTTGATGAAAATGAAAATGAAGTTGAACTCAAACTTAAACTTGATCTTAAACTAATCATCCCTGACGAAGGGGGAGGCCCCCGAAAATTCGAATTTTGAATTAAAATCAAGGCAATTGGCATTTAATACATTCATCTATTGTGACATTATTATTTCTAGTACTGCCAACACGCGGAGCAACTCCAGTTTGAATATTACAATAATTATATACATAATGTATATATATGTATATATAAATAATAATAATCATTATTATTATATATATGGAGAGTTTTAGTGCAAATTGACCAAAGCGCCACTTTTAAACGTTTCAAAGTAAGTTCATCATCAGATAGAGCAAAATTAAACCTTTCCCAGTAATACCTCACTTGTGACATGAGTATGAATATCCGAGAAGATATGATTAAAAATATCATATAGTTTCTTAATATTAGTTTCTCTGTTTTGGGTTTTTTTTTTTGCAGCTTTAATCACAAATATCCCAACTTGACAAGAATTGATTTAGCTGGTTTTGCAATAGAACTCTTCATATATATAAATATATATATATATATATATATATATATATATATATATATACAGTGCGTATAAAAAAAAACCGCAACAAGATTTAATTTCGAATTTGTGAAGATTGTGTTAAGGTCTTAAAGCTACATATCTCCTCTTTCCAATGATATCTTGTTTATTATTACACGGTCATGGATGACTGAGTTATCATTCTTTTTAGACACTCATGGATCAAATTGTATACTTGGGACCAAGTTTCAGTGACTGCATTTAACCATGACGTCGATTTTCGTAGAGAAAAGCTGAATAATAAATCTTGGCCGGACTTTGTGGAAACGGTTTGCTTCTCGGGCCCTTCGTCTTTGAAAACAACATGAATGGAAATGGATACTGGCCACCACGATCTCCGGATCTGACTTGTTGTGCCTTTTTGTTTGTTTGTTTGTTTGTTTGTTTGTTTTTGTTTTTGTTTTTGTTTTGTTTTTGTTTTGTTTTGTTTTGTTTTGTTTTTTTTGGGGGGGGGGGGGTTATCTCAAAAGCAAAGTGTTCTTATCCATCTACCTGACATTGCAACTCTGAGACATAGAATCACTAAATGAGTTTCAAGCTCTACGCCACCAAGCCCCAGTGATTCGCAGGGCTGTGCGTGAGATGGAGAAAAGAGCTAATCTCTGTGTGGAAAGGAATGGTGACCATGTTGAGGGGCATGGGATGTAATGTTAAAAAGACATATCCGAAAGAAGGCAATGGTAAGTTGCGATTATTAATTTCATTATTCCATTTGTTAAGTTAATTTCTAATAAGGTGCATTGATTCTTGCAGTGTTTCTTGTACATTCTGTTGAAAAAAGAAAGTGAAAATAAAGTTTGAATTTGACTTTGAATTTGAATTTGAATTTGAATTTCTAAACTTGGACCCAAGTCAAATTTGACCCATTGTCCAAAAAGAATGATTACTCAGCCATCCATGACCGTGCATGCATAAATAAGATATCATTGGAAAGAGGAGATATGTGGTTTAAAGATGTTGCTACTCACTTTGGTGTAAGGTAAAGACAATCTTAACAAAATTGCAATCAAATCTTGTTGCGTTTTTTATATACGCACTGTATATATATTATATGTATGTTTTGTGTGTGTGTGTGTGTGTGTGTGTGTGTGTGTGTGTGTGTTACCAGTACACATTTTTATGCAAAATTTGTTTGATTTCATGTTTCACCTTTTGGGTGTGTTCCATTGCCAGCCCATTAAGAATGCAATGGAACCACTTTTGTCTGATTAAAATTTTCGAATAATATCCATCTCAGCAATGCGTCCTTGCTACGACAGAGAGTGTAAAAAAGTAATAACAGTGTCGCGATTTTTTTTTTTTTTTTTTTTTTTTTTGTTAAGGGCCATTACGTGCCGTCGAGTTTCTTTACGTTCACCCTGTTTTACCACGGCACACAAGAATCCTCATTAGCACCGGGACTGCCTTGACATTTTTTTTTTTTTTTTTGACATGTTAAAAATCTAACACGGCATCCACAGTCTGTCATGTTTGCCTATCCCGTCTCACCCCATTGTCTCACATCCATTCTGTTTTGTCCATGGTGGCCTGAAACGTGGCTGCCATGCTGCCGGGAACATGGTGTAAACGTAGCATTACGAGAGTTTATTTGTTTCATTCTTGACCATCATTCCATAGACTCTACTTCTGAAGCTATGCCTATGGAGACGGCCCGCTGCTTTCCACTTATTTTCTCTTTGCTCCACTAACAGTATGTGTTCTGTCTTTTAATGTGGATTCAACATGACATTGCTTTCTATGTTTTCTCATGTAGGCCTGAGTATGGACTGCGCATAATGCACGATGATTATGAACACATATTATACCGCCAGTTGCAAGCCCTTGTAGCACTGTATACTGACAAAATAAAATGATATAAAACGAAATGAAATATCGTGAAATGAAATAATACCTATAAAAAGAAATGAAACAAAATACCGACTTCGGGAAACGATTCTGACCAAATCCTTCTATTTTTATTGTTGTTGTCAATGTTTGACAAAGTAAATCAAATATTGTTTTTATACACTTTGTATGAAACGTTATGAAACTTTAAAAAGCAGTTAATGTTATCAATGAATATGTAGGCCCTACATAATCATAATGCTCTAGTGTGTATATGCATGTATAATATGCATGTTTTAACATGTGTGTCTATCAAGCATAAACAGCAGTGCATCATTAATTCTAGTAAATTGTTACTATATCTGAAAAACGATATCCCCTAAAATTGACCCATATCTTGCATTTGGTTTGTCCTAGTTCACTGTATATAATTGTTGTTCAGCAGATGGCACTGTACTAATTCTCAGTTTGGATGCCATTAATATGGTTCATTGTTCATCGTTCGTTCATCGTGTTTACAACCACTGATGCCACCCCAGATCCCGATGTGTTTGAAGGCTGGTTATCCTATACCCAATATGTCTATAGATATGCATGCACACACCTATACGCACAAACCCTCACACCCTCACACACACACACACACACACACACACACACACACACACTCGCACACGTGAGTCGGCATACCCAATATACACTCATAATGTACAAATATAATCATAAATTTAATAATGCATATTTTGGAAAGAATATACTATAAAGATGTATTCGTACATGTATAATAGTCATATAATGTGACCGTCCATCACAAAACCACCAAAAGTCGCACCACCTGATCTTATGTAAGGACTAAAAAAATGGTGACAATAGTCAAACAAACCAATTTTGAGCATCTATATTTTCCAGAAGGATAATTCTTCTTTCTATAGTATCATCATCATTATATCAATGAGTAAATGTACAATAGTATATAGACGAATCTAAAATGAATATGTTTTATTGGTATAACAAATTGGTGATGTTGTTGTTTTGTTCCAGTGTTCCACGTATTACAAGCTTGGCCTTTTTAGTGGAACACTGCTTTCCATCATTGTGATTATTTACTATTTTTGTTGTCATGGCAAAGTGCATTGTACCTTTTTTATGACATCATTCGTGCATAATCGTATTTGAAAAGAAATCCTTTATCAGACGAGGGTAAGAAAAATGAAAAAGAATTGTAATATATCACTTTGGATTATGTAAACTTTTTATTTTCTTTTTGATGATGGAAATAAATAAACTATTGAATTGAATTGGAAAAAAAAAATTATACACTATTCTTAAGTTTGCGATGATAAAATGATGGGAAACTGGGTTTTCAGCAGATTTTCTACAGCCAGTTTTTTTAACATAGTGTGAGTGTGATCAGGAGTCTCAGATGCCCTTTGCATTTCGTGAAAATCTTTTGCACACCCTACAACTCCAACTGTAATAACTTCTAAAAGGATACTGTTACTGCTTTGAAAGTACGCATTTATTATGGAAAGAATTTTGATAGAGCCTGCTCAATTTCAGTTTTGAACCTAATAATTATTTTATTGTTGTTGTTTGGCAAAGTATGATTATCATGAAGCGGAAGTTTGATAAAGGAATTGAATGTTTGTTTTCATTTTTTATCCATGATGTTTCTGTTGATGAGATAATTTTAGATTGTGTTTTTGAGTTTAAGTAAATGAATGTGATACTTCAGGAGATTATCATACAGTGGTGTCATAGTATTGTATAGTATTGCGCTGTATATCATCGCACATTAGGACACTTGGACAAACATTGTAATGAGTGATCTGTTGGTAGACCGTGATGGAGGCCTGATGACAGGCTGAAGGCTCGATTGATAAAAAAGGTGAAGAAGATCAAGAGCGTTTCTTTCACTATGATATATGTATATGTATAGTTATATACATATATGTATGTATATATATATATTTTAGATATAAATATATATACAGATATATCTACAAAATATACAAATATATGTATATTCATAATGTATTCATATCTCCACTGTAAATACAAAAATCATCAAGAAATCAAGTCAATAACATGCGCATGTACAGTAAGCCTAATTTACTTTATTCAAGCTGCCACAAATCTCACTATAACACTGTAAAGTTTGACAAAGTGTTGCAAGGAGCAAGTTGTACTAGACATTCACCACAAGAAATCATTTCTTTTATTACTAACACTTTTCTGACACAAATTGTTTTGCAGTTTAAGTACGCCTCTAGTATATATCGTCGGCTGAGAGCCAGAACGGCTTTATCACAATTATTCATGGTATTAAGTTATTGATACGACGTATCACTTTATGGTGTCACTATTGAAAATCTCATTTTTAGTAAAATGTTAAAAATCAAAACCGCAAGGTGCCATTTTACTCGATATTCGGAACAATGCTGATAAATTTACCCACTTTTTATTAGATAAAGTTACTATTTCATGAAAATGGATCGTTTCCTTGTGTATTTATACTTAAAGATATTGTATAGTTTTGTTTGAGACCTAATTTCTCTTTTCTAACTTTTTTATTTTTTTGTGTGAAATAATGACAATAATTCATGAAAGAGGATACTGTAATTCTAAGAGGAATAATGGAATTATAACGAATGATAAGGAATGATAACGTTTGTTATCTTTGAAATAGCTGAGATATTTAAGATACATCGATATCCTCTGCTTTACTTTTTTTTGAAGTCTCAGCCATTTCAAAACCGATTTTCGTCCAATAAACTTTGAATTTCTCTTAGAATGTTACCCACACTATGCTCTGTACTATATCATGAGTGGTATCTTGGTATCTCGCAGGAAGTTAAAAGCCCAAATCCTCATATCAACCAATACAAGATCATCCCTTTTAAATCTTAGAACCCGATAATGCCCTTCTGCTTTTCAGCTGACGATATTTGTAACTTTTTACTCACAACCGACATATTTCTAAACGCATGCAAAAATTACACACTATATACTTTTTTTTTTTTAAATGATGAACTGAATCACGATCAAATTCTAGTCTATAAAAAACAGTAAGTCATGTGCAGGTACATTCGGGGAGATCCAGGAGAGTTGAGCCACCCCCTCAAACTTGGTTAGATTTCACAGATGCAGCGCTTGTGCCCTCTGTTGGCAGTGCTTAACATTACTGTCATTTTAGCACAAGCACGTAGAGGTGGACACAGCGCTACAAAGACACAGGTCACGAAAAAAAAGATTCAAAAGACAGCAGAACACGATATGACGAGTTTCAGGTATTGAATTTTCTGTTACTCACAGAACAGTAATTGGTTCGTCAGTCAATATGTGATTATGTGTAATCTAGTTCCCATTGTAATCTTTAATGAATTTGATGGATTTTTGATTTGCTCATTTCGATACGCGTCAGAAAAGTAAAAAACTGTCACATTGAGGAGAGTTGAGCAATGCATTCTGGGGGAGTTGTGCCACAATTTTCATTCACAAACACACGATTGTTTGAGTTTCGTGATTTTAACATTCTTCAATTACTATATCTTCTACTTCAATTTGGTAACAAACACTAGTTAGAATATTTTCAAAAATACCACAAGTGGCACGTCTCCTGAATCTCCCCTACATGACTTTATTCAAGCTGTCACAAATCTCACTGGTACACTGCAAAGTGTTAGAAAGTGTTGCAAGAAGCAGGATGTACTTGACATTCACTACGAGAGTGCATTATACTCTTATTAATACAACTTTTTTAACTAATTGCTGGCAATATAACGACACTTCTAAACAACCTTACACTTACAACCAGCATATTAGCATACGCATGCAAAATTGCTTAAGTTGCTCCAATTTTCACACACACACACAAAGATGACTCCTATGTATGCTGTCACAAATCACAAATTTAACTGGTGCACTTCAAACATTGAGAAAGTGTTGCAAAGAGCAAGGTGTACTAGACATTCACCACCAGAGAGCATTTTACTCCTATTACTAAAACTCTTTTTAAAACAAATTCCTGGCGGTATACCGACACATCTAGTACTTATCGTCGGCTGAGAACCAGAAGGGCGTTATCACAATTATTCAGGATATTGAATTATTGATATCACGATATAGAAATAATTTATCTCCTTTACATCTTGGTGTTAATTTTAGATCATTTTCATTTTTAGAAAAAGATTTAAAATCAAAACGATAACGGTGCTATTTTACCCGATGTTGGAAACAATGCTTGTAAATCTACCAACTTTTGATTTAAAGAAGACTTTATGTCATGAAAATTGATTGTTTCGTTATTTATGCTTTAAAGAGATTGGATAGTTTTAGTCGCGACCTATCCTCTCGTTGTTAACTTTTTTTTTTTTTTTTTTTTTTTGGGGGGGGGGGGGCGAGATTATGTGCATAACTTATGAAAGAAAGTGCAATTCCAAGAGGAATTCAACGTTTATTTGATGAAAGCTGGTTTCGAAAGAGATATCCAAAATAGATCCATTGTGAAAAAGGGTGGGACACACTTCTTATTACGATTCCTTTGTATTATTTTTTTTTCGGATATGTCACCCATTCCAAAATTAATTGGGTATCTGAATATTAGAACGACCGAAGTCCATGGAAGGCCATTTCGAGTAAACTTAAAAAGACGTCATATCTTTTCTATTTGTCCAATCGTATTCTATTTAACTGTGACGGGAAGGCAACATTGCACATACATATTAAAACATATATTATTATGACAATTAACATTTACATTAATTGTGGAGAGGCCATTTTGTGTGATGGACTTGGGTCGTTCTTTGAATAATACTATTATTGACTTGAGATGAGAGAAGCGATAAGAGAGGGCGCTATGATATGAATGTAAAAGTGACCTGGACTTGGGTCATTCTTACATTCATAAAAGATTTCACTCATTCATTTCAGGCACTTCCGGGGGTAATTAGGATTTATCATTTATACACAAGATGAGTCCATACATAAAGCTACAATTTCCCGTGTCAAACTGAATTTGGCCAAAAATTGGACTTGGGTCGTTTTTATATTCAGGTCTTCAATTTTCATCAAATGAACTTTGAATTCCTCTAAGAATGGTACCCATTATAGGCATAATACATGCTCTGTATATGAGTATATAATGACTGGTATCTCAGTATCTGGCAGAAAGTTAAAAGCCAAATCCTCATATCCACCAATACTGTATCATCCGTTTCAATCTTAGAACGCGATAATGCCCTTCTGCTTCTCAGCTGACGATATTTGTAACTACTTTATTCTCACAACCGGCGTATTTCAAAACACATGCAAAATTACACACTGTATCATTTTTTAACGCTAAATTATGCACTGAATTACGAACAAATTCTGGTCTATATAAAACAGTCAGTCACGTGCATGAATATTCGGGGAGATGCAGGAGAGTTGAGCCACCACCTCAAACTTGGGTAGAGTTCACAGATGCAGCACTTGCGCCATCTGTTGGTAGTGCTTAACATCACTGCCACTTACTGTTTACCCTCGGGAGCAGTGATTCAAAAAACGTTCAAGTTATCACATGTGATGCATATGTGTATAGGTCAGTTGTATCGTATCACAAAACATTCTACCAAATAACATTTATTGCAATAAAGCCTAAAAGATGAAGAGATATCATTACTTTTGTTTTTAAACCATAACTGTAGACTCTTTAGTCTAGAGACAACTTTATCTTAACTATTGTTCACATTTTGTTTATTTCACAATGCTTAACATTGATTATACTGATTTTTTTTTTTGCGCTGATTTTTGTATCCCTAACTCACATTTTAGAAATATTTTGAAGCACTACAGCTCGACTTTTGTTTCATCTGCAAATGGTGAATAATGCCTTTAAGCACAGGCAAGTAATGAGGGGGGTTTAGTACAACAAAGACACAGGTCACCCCCCCCCCAAAAAAAAAAAACAAAACAAAACAAAAAACAAAAAACAACAACAACAAAAAACAAAAACAAAAACAAAAACAAACAAAAACAAAAACAAAAACAAAAAACCCTCACACAAGGAAAAATATCAAAAAAAAAAAACAAACAAACAAACAAACAAAAAACCAAACCAAACAAACACAAACAAACAAACAAAAAACCCAAAGAGCAGAAAATGATTTGACGAGTTTCAGGTATCAAATTTTCTGTTACTGACATAACAGCAATTGGTTAGTCACTGAGTTATGTGTAATCTAGTTCCCATTGTTACATCTTTGATAAATTTGATGGATTTTCGATTGACTGATTTTGATACGCGTAAGGAAAGTTAAAAATGGGCACGTTGAGGAGAGTTTAGCAATGCAGTCTGGGGAGAGTTGTGCCACAATTTTCATCCACAAACACATGACGGTTTTAGTTGCATGATTTTAACATTCTTCAATTACTATATCTTCTACTTTAATTTGGTTCTTCTTCTCCTCTCGTGTCGCTACACTTTTCCCAGCCACTGCAGAACACAGGCTCTGGCACAATTTGGTAACAAACAGTTGTTATAAACAAGGATTGATATGGAAATATTTCCAAAAATAGCAAAAGTGTCTCGTCTCCTGCATCTCCCCTACATGACTTTATTCAAGCTGTCACAAATCACACTGATACACTGCAAAGTGTCAGAAAGTGTCGCAAGAAGCAGGATGTACTTGACATTCACTACGAGAGTGCATTTTACTCTTATTAATAAAACTATTTCAAACCAATTGCTGGCAAAATAACGACACTTCTAGAACATAATACATTGATAACCTTTCACTTACAAAAACCATATTACCAAACGCATGCAAAATTGCTTAAGTTGCCTAAATTTCACACACACAAGATATGACTCCTATCTAATCATCCGTAATTTCCAACACCCGTTCTAATTCATAATCTTACTGGTCTTTTGAGGGCAATAGAACGACTTGTTTATTATTAACACACTGCATTTTTATGCTAAATGATGCACTGAACTACGATGAAATCCTGGTGCATAACGAGTCTTGTGCATGTACAGTACATGACTTTATTTATGATGTCACAAATCAGTAATCTAATTGTTACACTGCAAAATTTGAGAAATTGTTGCAAGGAGGAAGATGTATGAGACATTCACCACAAGAGAGCACTTTAATTCCATCACTTAAACTTTTTTCAAACAAATTCTTTCGGTATAACGACACCTCTAGTACTTATCGTCGGCTGAGAACCAGAAGGGCGTTATCAAAATCATTCGGCGTATTAAATTATTGATATTACGATGTGGAAATTGATCTCCTCTTCATTGTGGTGTCAAAAATATATCATTTTCATTTTTTAAGGAAAACGATAAGCGTGCTATATAATCTGATTTTCGGAACAATTCTAGTAAATCTACCACTTTCGATTAATTTAGCTTTTCTTATTTCATGACAATTAATTGTGTCGTTTTATTTATGCTTTTAAGAGATTGTATAGTTTTGGTTGAGACCTAACTTCTCTTTCCTAACATTTCCGTTTTTAATTTGCGAGATTATGAAAAGAAATGTAATTTCAAGAGGAATTCAACGTTTGTTTGTTGAAAATATGTTTTGAAATAGCAAAAATAGATCGATCGTAACAAAGAGCGGGACCCACCTTTTATTACGATTCCTTTGTAGTACTTTTTCATTATCTCAGCCATTCCAAAACCGATTTCCATCAAATAAACTTGAATTCTTCTAAGAATGGTACCCATTATAAGCATAACATACTCTGTATACGGGTATATCATGAGTGGTATCTTAGTATCTCGCAGAAAGTTAAAAGCCCAATCCTCATATCCAACAATACCATACATATCTTTCAAACTTAGAATGCGACAATGCCCTTCTGCTTTTCAGCTGACGATATTTGTAACTTTTTACTCACAACCGGTATATTTCAAAACTACAAAATGCACAATTACACACTGAATACATATATAATTACGCTAAATGTTGCACTGGATCACGATCAAATTCTAGTCTATATAAAACAGTATATCATATGCATGTACGTTCGGGGAGATGCAGGAAAGTTGAGCCACCCCCTCAAACTTGGTTAGATTTCGCAGATGCAGCACGTGTGCCCTCTGTTGGTAGTGTTTAACATCACTGGCACTCTTAAGCAAGGAGAGGAGGTACAGCACAGACACGGGTCAAAAAAAAAAATCAGAAGACAGCAAAAAAAAAAATGAATTGATGAGCTTTAGGTATTACCTTTTCTATTAATCACATGACAGCAATTGGTTAGTCACTGAGTTATGTGTAAGCTAGTTCCCATTGTTACATCTTTGATTAATTTGATGGGTTTTTGATTTTGCTGATTTTGATACGCGAAAGTAAAGTTAAAAATGGCCCCGTTGAGGAGAGTTTAGCAATGCAGTCTTGGGAGAGTTGTGCCACCATTTTGATTCACAAGCACATCAGGGTTTGAGTTGCATGATTTTAACCTTCGTTTTGACTCTAGGTTAAATGGTCATTCAAAGGTTGTATTAGATTACAAGGTCTCCAAAGGAAATATCAGCAAATCCCTGATGGCATGAATCATTGTGTATTTACCTTTATATTAATGATCTTTGCCTTTCACATACGGATGTCAACAGTATACACACATTCTTGGACATAAATGATTACTTTTCTGGTGCAATGGCGCCAGAAAATTGTTGTACTTTACTAACCGGAAAGAGTAGATTTTATTCTCTATAAATTCATATTTTTGATCAATCTTCTATGAATACATTACTTGCCTGTAGTTTTTATTCATGTGCCATGCCTATTAATTATTCAGAGGTTGATAGATACTCAAGCACTCTGAAAAGGAAAATACATGTTTGTTATATTACCAAAATATGATTTACCTTAACATTTCTTTTGTATGTGTTTAAAATAATGGTCCTTTTTAACTTCGTAAGTTTTTTGTTTGGCTTCATTATGCAAGGGGTTATCCTATCTACGACACGGAATGTTAATGCGTTAATATAATGAAGTCCCATTGCGAAATATTATAAAGCAAAACTTCACTGTATTAAAATACGAGTGATTCTTATGAGGAGTGTTGATAAAGTGCATGAAACGAGTGTTTGAAACTCTTTCCAGATAGTCCTGTAATTCGATGTAGTATGAGACCATTTTAAGCTAACATTTATTTCTTGACTCTTGTAAGTGTATTTCTTTTTTATTTCATATTTTTATGCTTTATTTCATATCTGTTGAAATCAGGGCTGAACTCTTCAAAAAAGTGTCACATACCTTCCCAAGCTGGCTCAGCTCTCCTAAAGACATCATAACTCTCCTCACACTGTGGGAGTGCTGAGCAACTTGACTTTTCTTTTTTCTGGGAAAAGATTTTAAAAGTAGGCAATCATTTAGAATAAAATTTCATAGGTACAAGACATCTTTATAGCTGTACTCTAATTAGGTAACAAACACTTGTTAAAATATTTCGAGAAGTGTCTCGTCTCATGCATCTCCCCTACATGACTTTATTGAAGCTCCCACAAATCACACTGGTGCACTGCAAAGTGTTAGAAAGTGTGGTAAGAAGCAAAATGTACTTGACATTCACTACGAGAGAGCATTTCACTCCTATTCCTAAAACTCTTTTAAAACAAATTGCTGACATCACATAACAACACCTCTAGTACAAATTTGTTACCTTTCACTCACAACTGGCATATTTCAAAACGCATGCAAAATTGCGAAAGTTGCACGGACGCAAAAAAATGACTCCTCCCTAGATTCCTCTAAATTTCCAATACTAGTTCTATATCTACTTCCTGGTTTTTTGTGTGCAATATAAAGACCTAATGTCTTGTCTATAACACACTGTGTGATTTTTTTTTTTTTTACGCTACATATAATGTACTGAACCACGATCATTTCCGGGTGCATAACAAGTCATGTGCATTACAGTATATACATGGCTCTATTCAAGCTGTCACAAATATCACTTTTACATTGCAAAGAAAGTGTTGCACTGAACAAAATGTAGTCGACATGCCCCACAAGAGAGCATCTCACTGCTATTACTAAAATTCTTTCGAAACAAATTGATTGCAGTATTACTACGCCTCTATAGTGTACATTAAAAGTATATTGATTTTGTAACCTTCCACTCATAACCGGCATACTTCCAAACGCATGCAAAATTGAACAAGTTGCTAAAATGTTGAAAAAGTGACTCCTTTCTGATTTTCAGCCATAGTTCTCCTCTCTTTTCTTCCCAGGAGTTGTTGTTGTTGTTGTTGTTGTTGTTGTTGTTGTTGTTGTTGTTGTTGTTGTTGTTCATTTTCCATCTGTAAAGATGGCTGGATAGCCCATATTCAGCTACACTAAGCTGGTCTTCCATGGGGTCCAGTTGGATGTGGGGTAGGACCACTTCACCGGGTTAGACACCCTGCTCTTTGCGATGAATGAATGAAGCGGGATCTTTTACGTGCATGAGCTGTGACTCTCTCATACACGGGACCTCCATTTTATGTCCTATCCGAGGGACAGAGTGTTTTGCCTCTTGCTAGAGGGGACGGTATGTTTACACACAACATTGCTCAGTCCAGACTCGGGTTCGAACCCGGGCCGCGTGATCGTGAGGCAGACGCGCTACCGACTGAGCCAACTCACCGCCCTTTTCATAAAGCTGTTCTTAAAGTTACAAACAACTTACGAGCGACAGGTGATCAGTTCTTGTGTGAATTATTGAAATTTCGATAAGTGTAGCACATCACAATTGATTACCAGTCGCTCGTAAGTCGTTCGTAAGTTTATGAACAGCTGTATTAAACATTCCCCTGGTCTTTCTATTTTCAATATTAGAAAGACTTGTCTACAACACACTCTTTTTGACAATAACAGAAAGACTTGTCTACAACATACTCTTTTTGACAATAACAGAAAGACTTGTCTACAACACACTCTTTTTGACAATAAATCAAGTACTGAACCACTTGGGACCCTTTGTATCCTTGGTCAACAACGATGATATTTCATCCTCATCTTAGTTACTACAATTAGAATTAAAAAGAAGCCGACGATACCAATGTATTCTGTTCCATTTTACACTTACAGTCAGTCCCAAAAGGATATAAAAACCTCCTTTATATGGAATTAACACAATTGTATATAAAATTATAGTCGTAGAGCGATAGATTATCGTTCGATTTTACAATTTGAAAAGCGACTGGTTTTATTCATTCATACAAACGGAAAATGATAAAGATACACAACATTTCAGTATTAGGATGCATGGCTCATTAATAGAACACAAAGAAAACACCTATTTCTTGAAAATACTATAAATTTGACATTTGAAATAGAGCGTTATGTACACTTCCTGCAATTTTAGGAGGCTTACGCTCTATAGTAAGTTAAAGTATTGTATTCCAATGAATATTTCATTCCTGCTTTATGAGTTTCATTTTTGTACATTTCATATTGCAATATTGAGCAACTTCAAAAAACTAAAACATACAACTTCTACAAAAGAATGTCATGCATATTATAAAACAACCCAGGTTTTAATGAACATTCAGATCCCTTTTTCGCAGAATTAAAAACTCTGAAGGGAAATTACATTTATTATTTTAAAGATTGACTCTGATTTTTGTTTATATATCTGACAGTTATCATTTTTTGTGTCTTATGATCTTAGTTCAACAAGGACACGCACTGTTATTCTACAGGACAAATTGAAAAAAAAAACCAACAACAACCCTGTATTTCTGGAACTCTCTTCCGTGTGATATATTCGAAATACAAAGGCTATAAATTATGTGGTTTGTTACAAATAAGAAGTTGTCAAAACAATGCTCCTCGCTAGATATTGATGCATGGTAGCTGTACATGAACTTCTTCCTTTTTTCCTTTTTTTTCAAATTTTGTTGCATTTTTTTAGCCAAAAACGTTGGGGCTGCAGTTCCTTCAGCCCCCCCCCCCCACCCCCCGTTCAGCGGGCAGTAATCAAGGTAATACCTTACATGAACTAAGAGGTAAACAGAATTTCTGAAAGCAGTCAAACCTCTCCCTTCCCTCTTCCTTCTCTTTTACCACATCTTAACAAATGTTACTGTCCTCTTTCATTTTCTTTTTCTCTTCGTGTGTATTACCCTATGTATCTTGTATCATGCATATAAGGGCTGCAACAAAGTGAGCTTCACTAATGTTGGGGATAGCCCTTCTGCGACATTTATTGTGCAGCGTACACTTTTAATTCAAACTCAGTTCTCCTATGAAGACTCCTATCTCACAAGTCATATGAAAATATTAAATCATGATATTTTGCATTACCATTAAACAGCATTGTAATTGCATTCAAGATAAAATCACTTTGTAAACAACGTACGCATATATATACTAAATGCTATCAATAATGTAAATGTGTACATGTACAATGCTGATGAAGAAACCAATTAATCAATTCAAAGGAAAGGCAAATCAGCACAAAATCCCCTTCACTCTGACAATCATCAACATGTGCACACGATATACTTTGAATTATAATCCTACGGAACAAACTTTGAAGCGCGAGAGCCTCACTAGTTATAGATACATCAGCTACAACAATATCCTAGTAGCTACAGTGTACTTACAGTGTACTGGCTTTCAACAAAGTGTATGATGCCTGCATGTGGGAACGAACTGTGAATGAAAAATTATGGGGTGCATTTACCAAGGCATTTCTTTTTTAATAGCCGAAGTTTACACTTTGTTGATAGCTTAAATCAAGGGCGACTGGCACATGTGGGTAACAGCGTGCGTTCCAGGTCCGATGTCTGTTTGAGGGTTCAATGACATTTTAATCTGCGACAATTGCTCCCACAAAACATCTCCGCGCCTAAACAAAGATAGACTCTACCCACATATTATAACGCTAACCCTAATCCTAATCTTCTAGTCAAACTAATCCTAAACCCATATCACAACGCTAACCCTATAAACCCTATAACTCTAACCCTAAGTCCCTGGAGAACATAAGACCGAAGCAACTGTCGCAGGAACAATTATCGTGTCACCCTGGTGCAGTTTTCGGTGTTTAGGTACGTGAATTCAGGCACTCAGATATATAAATTTACAACTTGATGGCTACATCTTAAAGCTGTACATGTACTTGTCTTAGGTAAAGACATTATTGCTTGACAGACAATAAGATAACTTGGATTAAAGAAGAAATGAATTCATATGTTAATGTTTATTGATTTTTTCAATCCTAATTTTCTTCTTCTTTCAACCTCAGGTAGTAAAATGCTGAATATTTATCTTCATGTACATTGTCTCCCCATATTTCTAAGCCAACACGTATTACGCATACATCAGAAGCGATTATTGATAATGTATTTTTCAAATGTTCTGACTCACGATGATTTTTTAGTTGAATATTTCGGAGTGGTATATCGGATCATCTCCTTATTTTTGCTGTCACAGAAAATAAGCCCGTTTTACCATAATCACCAAGCTGAATGTCGAATGCGCGGAAACGAAATCAATGCTAACATTAATTGATTAAAACTTCAGTTCAGCGCAGGTGCTAGATAGATGCTAATCACGCAGATGACACCAAAATGACATATAACATTTTCTTTCGTATCTTTTTTCATTCTTGTGATAAATACACCTTACTTGTTCGAGCAGATGTCCCATACGTGTTTATATTTATAAATTTGTATTATCTTTAATCCCTCTATTTTGATAATCTCTTGTTGTTGTTTATTTTATTACTGTTTTCCTTTAAAGCTACCAAAAGAAGTGTATTCTAATGAGATACACTAAGTAGAACACAGCTACATAATTTACAAATCTCTGTATAGATTCTGGTCTCATCTTCTGTTCTCCTCAAATAAATAGCATTATCGTGTACATTGATATTGATGAAGAATGATAAACTACATGGCCCCAGCGGAAACATCAAATGCACATACTGCACACACACACACACACACACACACACATGTATTTATATATATATATATATATATATATATATATATATATATATATATACACACACACACAACGATGCCTTATATCTTTGCCCTACTGCATGCTATTGCAGAAATCTACCTTTCGCAGAGTGAGAAGCGAACTTGAGCTTAAATCATCATGAAGCCGTCAGCCCAGTCAAGCCTTGCTTATGCAAATGGTCTCCAGCTCAATTTGTAGAATTAGATATTATGATTTAGACATCCACAAATGTTCCACAATGTAATATTTTAGAGAATGTAATTTTCTTTTGCTCTCTTTTAATTTTGTTTCATTTTGTCTCCCCTTTAATACAGCAACGTAGTTTCAGTTTGTTATGAAAAGCAACATACATGGAAACATAAAAATGCCAGAGAGAATGTCAATTAATAACAACCGATGTATCCTCTGTGTAATAGTCTCATATCAGGAATCGTGGAGTAAATGACAGTGAGACCTTCTATTTCACATAATTCCATCTACATCGTGCAGATGATAGCGATAGTAAACTATTCGATCATGTCAAAATAAAGATATCATACAATCAGTACCATATCATTAAATCATAAATTATTTTGTCTTATTCATAACTTTGAATACGAATCCAAACACATGACTGTATCAATTTTACCATTCTTTATGGTGGTTTTGCGGTGACTTCACATGACGGCAATGCAGCATTACATTCAATCATCATAAACGATGGCCATTCTCCGCAGATCAAGGGCCATATTATTACCTCCGAGTTCATCCCGTGTTATGGGATGCAGCACGGAAGTCGGACTGCTCGAAGCGTAGTCTGTGGTGACCACCACACCGTCCCGCCTCAGCCAGTACACTGTGTCGTTGAATATGCTCACATCCACTAGGCGTATTTTACTGGCTGCACTTTGTATGTCAACTCCAGGTATCTTAGTCTGCCCTGAGCTCCCTAGAGGCAGGTTAGTGTAGTAGGCTGCGTCGGTTCCACCAACGTCACAATAGAGCAGTCTGCCAGCTGTGAGACAAAAATACAAATTGCAAGAATAGAAATATTCTTTCGTAGACATTTAAAGATATAATGGTCACAATGTACATAGAGGATGAACGTGCCGATGGCTTTCGGTATGTTCAGAAACGATATGGGCATAATTTTTTCAAGTGTGAAATGTTGAATTACGGCTTCATTTCAACCCTTATAGTAACAGTAAACTTAACAATAGCATTCTATTGTGCGATATGTATCCCTGGTCATTATGTTTGACAGTTTGTACTCAACTCTATTGGCATTTATTCTCAATTATCGAGCCCTATCAATTTTCAGTGTAATTAACCATTTTACAAACATTGATATGCGAAATGATAGAATTTTAAAATACCTCATGTGAAGAGCCTCTATAAGGCTCTATTTAAGCATTGGGAAGAGATTAAAAGCTGATTTGTTTCAGTTTGGCATAACTCTCTTGGTTTCTCTAGAGCTGAATCTCAACCATATTATGTACGTATTAGTTATCTAAGCTTGGATCTGGGAATCATAATAAAGTGTTCCATCTTGATTTTGCCTTTCAAGTTTGACACACTGTAACACCGTATTCTGCAGTGGATAATTTCTGTTGTGTTAAGCCTACATGACAAATCAATAGCAAAATGACATGTACATAGGAACAATAAAAAGAAAACATACGAAGATGTGTAAAAAAAAAAAAAAAAAAAAAAAAAAAAAAAAAAAAAAAAAAAAAAAAAACCTTCTATGGGTTCGAAAATTATGTTATAATCTTTATGTTTCCGTGCAATCACTGTTTGTTTCATCATGGTTTCTTTGTGCTTTATCTATTATGATAGGGTCGTGTAATTAGTTTGTGCCATCTTGTCAATAACACGGTACGTAATGACACATGAGAACACCACGAGAAAAAGGAAGGACTGCACTGGAGGCGGGGGGGGGGGTGCTACCAACGCAACTACGAACACTTCGCTTGACGCCCCCCCCCCCCCCCCCCCCCCCAGTCAAACACAGACACGCACACACACCATCACGCACACACACACACACACACACACACATACATCAGTTCAGTTTAGAATATAGTAGTATATGAATGATACATGACAATACTGTTGCAAACAAGTGAGACAATGGGCGATTTCAAGTCAGTTACTACTACTGGAAGGGGCTGGTGTTATCTTTCTCACAACAGCACACACAAGTGTACCTGCGTGAGCAATTACATTGTAGAAGTTAACGAATAGCAGATCAGAAATTATTGCATTATTCAGCTGCATCTTGATTTTATACAAATAGTGAATGGTCAGAAGTGCGATGGTACACGATTTCGCACGAGGTGAAAGATAGAGGCGCTCTATTCAACGAGGCGAAGCCGAATTCAATACGAAATACTTAAGAGTATACAAACCTTTAAGAAGAATTAAGTATTTATTTCATGAAATCGGTTGTGAAATGACTGAGATGTCCAAAATAAAGTACAGTGTACAAGAAAGATGTCCTAATAAAAGTATATGAGCCATCACATTTTGTTACGACCTTTTTCTTTTTTTCTTTATTTTGGATAAATCGGCCATTTCAAAACCGATTTTCATCAAATAAACTGTTAATTCCCCTTAGCAAGTCATATAGATCGCGTTATCAACCGGTTAAATCCGCGCTCAAAAGCGCGTCGCGGTTAACCTTGCTGCACGATACATTTTATTGGTAACGTATCTGACATGCTTTATGGTAACGTATCGTTTTATCCAACAATTTCTGCTGTGTGATTAATCATTACTTTACGTATTCAAAAGTATCTGAGTTTTATCTTTATTCACAACATACTTTTTATAAATGAGGCAAAGTTTAGGTATCGTATCTGATTTCAGCTCATCGTAACATTAAGCTTCCGCGGCTTCTGATCAGTATGATGATATATATATATATATATATATATATATATATATATATATATATATTGTTTGCAACAAGACATTCAATGAATAAATCATGGTTCCATGTATGCGTTAGGTTGACTCTGTTTAGCACATTTCAATCAGGTTTATTCATAATACTGCCATGGCAGCCAAATGGCTGAATAGCGGAGTAACATACACTAGTATATACAAATAAAATATAGAATTCCATTATCAGATGAAAACAATACATAATAATCATATACAATCATATCATAATATATAAATCATGAAATTACATTGCCATGCGGCATTTCTTTGATTTTCTCTCAAGAGTCTGAAAAAGGGTAACGTATCTGACAGCGATTTGGCGACATGATGTAAATGATCTCTTAGAGAAATATAAAAGCATCATATTGTTATGTGATATTATTTTTCATTCAGGCACTCGAGGGGCAATGGAATGAGGTACAAAAGATTTGATTTGAATGATGTGTTAACAGAAAACAACTTATATATATATGAGCACTTCCTTGTTTGGCGACATGGGGTATTTAGGGTTACATCAAACTTCGGATTGTATTCCTAATATTATCCATGATGTCCCCATAACCATTTGTATTACAGGTCTAACCTCTCGGATGAATTTAACTTAAAAAAATGATTTCTGAGGAACAAAATATCAATGTAAACTGTATGAACATGCTGATGACAGGAAAATCACAGTTTTGCACACTTTTTGGAAGAATGGCCCTATTGTGACATCAGAGTCGTGCAATGGAACAAAAACTTACGGGTGACGTCAGCAATTGAGCTATCCATTTTTGCTCATACAAAATTACACGGCTGACAGCTAGGGCGTGCGATGGAACTTTTCACTAAATGTCACGTGATAGGCAATCGACTAATTGGATAGCTACATTCTAAATTGGTGTTGTATAAAATAAAAATGCAAATATGAGGCATACTTCACTACAGACTGGGAGTATGACTTGGGGAGACCGGGTCTAGTTGTTACAAGGGTGATATGTTACATGATCATTTTCGCAAATTCTAAACGAGAGTTGGCGTTAAAAACGATATCACATCAAGAGATAAGCGTATATGAACAGATTTCTGCTTACGAAATTTAATCATATCTTGGAAACACTAATGGAGAAGTTAAGTGAAAAAAAACCCGCCTTTTCACCTGCGTGTGTAAAATTGTAAAATAATCAATATTCTTTTATTCTATCACAACCATTCATCCCAAGTTAATGATGGTCACGTGAGTGAAAGGAGTGTGTTTTGGGCGTCTTTTGGTTGGAGTAGCAACCAGTGGCGTACCGTTGGTCAAGACATTTGGGGGGGGGCACCTCGTGGAAAAGTAATTTTAAGGTGTGTATGCTTGTGCGTGCGCTGTCAGTCTGCAAACTTAATGGGGACTACACTACATAACGGAATGTGATACATTCCACAGCGCAGTCATTGAGCAACATTGTAAGTTTTCCTTAGGCCTACATGGATTATGTAATGACGGTGTGAAACGACAAATTGCACTTTGCGCAACTGCTGGCAATTACTGGCAGCAACATCAGGAGAATGGCATAACGATTACATGCGAGCGAGCTTGAAAATGTTGACATTTTAAAGTCCAAAAACTGCCGTTTGTAGCTATACGGGGGAGGGCGCACCGGGCGCACTGCTGGCAATTACTGGCAGCAATATTTGGAGAATGGCATAACGATTAAATGCGAGCGAGCAAAGCGAGCGAGCCTGAACATTTTGAAATTGTACAGTCCAAAAACTGCCGTTTGTAGCTATATTTTCTCGCTTTGGAAATTAAGGGGGGGCGCACCGGGCGCAACTGCTGGCAATCACTGTTACATCAGGAGAATGGCATAACGATTAAATGCGAGCGAGCGAAGCGAGCAAGCTTGAAAATTTTGACATTTTCCAGTCCCCAAACTGCCGTTTTTAGCTATATCTTTTCGCTTTGGAACTTAAGGGGGCGCACCGGGCGCAACTGCTGGCAGTCACATCAGGAGAATGGCATAACACTTAAATGCGAGCGAGCAGAGCGAGCAAGCTTGAAAATTTTGACATTTTACAGTCCCAAAACTGCCGTTCGTAGCTATACTTTTTCACTTTGGAAATTAAGGGGGGGGGGGGCACCGGGCGCAACTGCTGGCAATTACTGGCAGCAACATCAGGAGAATGGCATAACGATTAAATGCGAGCGAGCGGAGCAAGCGAGCTTGAAAATTTTGACATTTTACAGTCAAAAAACTGCGGCCGTTTGTAGCTATATTTTTCGCTTTGGAAATTAAGAGGGGGGGGGGGGGACGCCCCGGATCTGCCACTGGTAGTTAAGGGTGTCGGTTTATGTTCATGATTCATGGGGGAGGTATGAGCAGCGAGGGGGCGTCGAAGTGACCAAGCGGGGGAAGGATGTCCAAAATCTGCACTGTAGAGCATCCCCTAATTGTTTGTGTTTGTGTGTGTTTGTTTTATATACATGGAAAAGTTAGGAAATAGCCCAGGTCAAGTCTTATTATTGGCAATGTAAGGCATTTTGATATAGACTAGTATGTAAAGCAACACTGCAAAATCGATGATCTAGCTTTGATATAACGAAGTGTAAGGAACAAAGGTATACATTTTACATCACATTGCGCAACATTGCAGCAACTCTTTTTGTCGTTCGGATGTTCTGAGTACACTGGGCACATCCTGCTTATATTCAGAATGCCAACCTGGAATCATGCTGAATCACAATCTTTTGTCGGCTTCGGGCTTTTTGAACAATGTTTCACATTGTAATACCTCTTTAATTATGGCTAAAAGAAATCTTAGAAAAATATCTTATTTCTTGATCACCCTTTTATGTCGATTTCAAAAGCAGTTTACTAACCCATGAATTACCATTTTGGTATTTTTTTTTACCAGCGGATGGGGGGGGGGGGGGGAGCACGTGCCCCCTCCCCCCTCCCCCCCCCCCCCCCCCCCCCGTAGTTACGCCACTGGTAGCAACGTCGGTTGTTCGTGTGTTTATTGAGCACACGTAAGTTATCATTAAGTTATACGTTGAATAGGGTTGTTAATAAGCACATGATCATGAGCTTGCCTGACCATGCAGCTAACCACAGCAAATGGTGTTCCTCCGCGGGAAAAAAAAATCTTAGGGGAAGGGGGAGTAACGGACCGAAAAATCCTTCCGAGCCCCTTCAAAAAGACGACTTTCTGCCGCGTGCTTGTACTTTTGAAATGTTAGAAGTGCAAGTTCAGTTATAACAAAGTGATACACCCTCTCTTTCTGCTTCACCTCCCATTCAAAAACTTCCAAACTCTGTAAGTGATGAAGGATGAACCAAACTTGAGAGAAAATTTAGCGACGAATTTAAGCAGTGGAATAAGTTTGAGGTACAGAATCATCAAAATGTGTGCCGTACCATTGTTGTAACGTTGATTTCCCATAGACATCGGACTCCATGCAGCCTGAGAATATTCACGACATTAGTTTTCAGTTATTGGATTTAAGTCTCATAGCTTATTCTAGATAAATGACAACAAGGGGTTTTCCGTGTCATACACCATTCTTCGTAAATACCCCTCAACATTATTCACTTGTTTCTTTTGTGTGTGAATTCATCTTTTATTGCGCAGATGAATCTATTGTCTAGTGCTAAATCGAGAGAGCCGAATGTTTGTTTGTTTGTTTGTTTTTTGATTATCCGTAAGAATCGGTAGGAATGAAACATGTTTTCATGAAACTTTATCGAGCATGCGATATTCATATTTTTTTTATCCATGTTCAATATTCCATTTGCTTTTGAAAAAGAAATGTTCTTAACACAATGGTCAGTTTGAAACAAAATTGCACAAATGTATAAGGACGTATAATTGACGTGTAATATGAGGAACTCACTAAAAAGCAAAGCTTGTAGGATGTAGGTTCCAAATGTAATATATTCTTTTAGCACAGTATATCAATGTCAAAAAGTGACGTAACATGCAAAAATACAAGATGTCGAGAATATTATAAAGTTTACGGAATGTACAAAGCATTGTATGATGTTTGTGATTAAACTTATGGTATCAATGCCAAGAAAAGTAGCAAAGTTGATCAAACAAATGAAGTCATCGGAGCGAGGCATCATTTTGAGTATGTAACATTTTTTTCAAGTGATCACGGCAAAATAATTAAACGTAGGATTTTAGAAAAATTGCTTTAAGATTTTGCTTAAAGGAACTTAATGAACTTGATTGCAACCGAACAGAATCTAACTCATTCCAGAAAGAAGGGCCGGTCGAAGTAATAATCCTAAGGGCTAAAACTGTACGAACAGGGGAAAAATTATAGGATTCACTGTGTCTTGTATTGTAAGTATGGATATCACTGTTTTTAACAAACATTGAAGAAAATATACTAGGAAGATCACCAGTATTCAACTTACACATAAAAATTCCAACATGGTACAAATACAAATCAGAAATTTTTAACAATTTTCTTTAAACAAACAATTCATTAGTGTGATCAAAAAAAAAAATGTGCACGATTGATAATCCGCAAGGCCTTTTTGTGAATCAAAACTAACGAATCGATTTTAGTCTTTGAGTAATTCCCCCAGGCCAATATTTCGTAATTCAACTAAGGTAATAATAGAGTTGTATAAAGAGAATGCAATATTGGCTTTGGGAAGAGATATTTCAGTTTGTGAATAACTCCAACATTTTTACATAACAATCTACATAAATAATCAACGTGTACCTTCCATGAAAGGTTACTATCAATATAAATACCTAAAAAAATTGTTGCATCTATATTTGGTTTAACTGTAATCCGTGCACTAAAACTAAACCTGGAAGAGATTTTATTGTGTTACTGAAAAACCATATAATTAGTCTTATTTATATCAAGCGACAATTTATTTGCCTGAATCCACTCAAATACCAAGTTAAGTTCATTATTCAAAGAATCGAGCAAAACATAAGGATCTGAGTGAGAATAAAAGAGACTTGTATCATCTGCGAACAGAAGAAAAGACAGCAGAGAGGATGAGTTCCGGAAGTCATTGATATATAAAATGAATAAAAGAGGACCTAAGAGGGAGCCCTGTGGAACACCACAACAAATCGAGTTTATTTCAGAGTCATGATTATTTACTGAAACAAATTGAGTTCGAACGGTAAGATAACTTCTGAACCACTCCAAAGCCTTTCCAAGAATACCGTAATGATTTGATTTATACAAAAGAATTTCGTGATCTATTGTGTCACAGGCCTTGGAGTAGTCCAGAAACAGACTGACTGTATGCGACTTTGTGTCTTATTAATAGCTCTTACAACTTTCTCAACCAGTGCTAGTATAGTATAGGTGGTTGCATGTTTTTTTCCGGAACCCGAATAGATTATAAGCTAAAATATCACATTCATTTACAAATTGATTAAACGATTATAAACCATCTTCTCAAGTAATTTAGAAAAGGAGGACAGAAGCGATATTGGTCGATACTGAGTAATTTTCCTAACTCATCCTCTCGGCCTTTCTTATAAATTTGGATAACTTTAGCAATTTTCATTTTAGTGAGCACAATACCTCTTAATAAAGATAAATTCAAAATGTGAATTAATGGTGATAGTATTTCATTTACAATACACTTCATGAGGTGATTAAAAATCCCATCATGACCTGTACTCTTCTTGGGGCTAAAAGAATTGACAATATCTAAGACCTCTGCTTCAAGTACTGGGAGAAAAAATAAAGACTGAGGATTGGAATTCAGTAGATATGAATGACAGGATCTGTGTGCAGATGAAATATTGCGGGCCAGATTCGGACCAATATTAACAAATAAAAAAAGAGTTAAATGCTTCCGCAATTTCCACATCATCCAGTGTCATCCGTTAAATTGTTCCCTTCACAAAGGATATTATCAATAATACCCTTATTTACACGTTTATGAATAACATTTTTTATTACATGTCAAGAGGATTTTGCGTCTGACTCTGTGCTGTTCAGACAAAGAACAAAAAATATATATATATATTTTTTTGCTTTACGCAACAGGGATGTAAGAGTGTTCCGATATTTAATATACTTCGATTTATTCAAAGCTGTATTACGTGATTTATATCTGTAAAACAAAGCATTTTTCCTGTTTATGGATCTAAGTAGAGCTTTTGTTATCCAAGGTGAGCGCGGAACTGTTTTGTAGTTTCCTCTTTGATTTCTCAAAGGGAAATGCGAGTGATATAAAGGTACCAAAATGTTCATAAATCTGTCATACGCATCATTCGGATCAGTAGAGTCAAAAACCTCATTCCAATCAATTTCGGATAAACTTTGTTTGACAGGTGTATATTATGATCGGAGAATACTCGTGATTGCGATACATTTTTACACACCTTTTTATTTATGCGATTCAGGTATAGCAGAAATGGAAGAAACTATAACGGGAAATTCATCTGATATGTCCGTAACAACGATACATTGATCAACATAATCATGGCTGTTTGAAAATATGTTATCGATCAGTGTTGCGGAGGCTCCAAATAATCTTGTTGGCTTGGTAATACAAGGAGTGAAAAAGGATGATACCATAGTATCAAAAAATCACGTGTTTGTGGCCTACCATAATCAAGTAAGTCTAAATTAAAATCGCCCATTAATACACGTGTTTGTTGCGGAAATAGGGCGAATCTAAAATAATTTCTGAAATTGAGATGAACTCAGAATTTTTTTCAGTTTGGGGGCTTGTAAATTTCTCCTATTAATACATTGTTACCACCTGGCATACTTATATCAATATTTGACGCACAAGGTCTCACATGAAAGGAAAAAAAAAATATGGATGTTTGGGTTATGATCTTTGTTTTTCGAAACCATATCGACAAAGTTTAAAGAATTCACTCAACAACTTAATTCACCATTTGCGCGTAAAACTGAAAAATTGGTAGCACCACTGTCCATTGTTCTAATTCTGTCTTGTGTCTTGAATTACAGTCAGGTCGCTTAACGTCAAATTTTGATATTACCGTTAAACTGCAGATAAAAGCACCAAATTTGAAGAGATGACCCCGCAGCACCTACTCATTGATATTTGTGTAGGAGTCCCCTGTATCTTTTTTTTTTTTGTTATTTTCATGGTATGAATGCTGAATTTCATTTTGCAGAAAATTTCGCGGACATGAAACTTTCGCAAATTTCGCAAGGAGCTAATATTCGTGAAAGCAAAATGCGCGCGATTCTAAACAATGCATTTGATGCCAGTGGCAATTCGCGGAATTTTCATGCCTGCGAAAAAGACCGTCCTGGGTCGGCTCTAAGTCACGAAAGTTTAATGTCGCGAGAATAACACCGTATATATGTATCTGGGGGAGTAAAGCAACAAAAAAGAGGTTGTACTTTTTTTTCCATTTTTCATGGAACTGGAAAACATGAACCCAATCTTCAAACATGGAGGTGCCATGGTTTTGATTGAATCATTTCTTTACTCAAGAAAATGTTTGTACATAACCAGGTCAATTATCCCTTTAGATAATTGCAGGTATACATAAAAAGTTAGAAATCACAATTTTAAGAAAATACATAAGAACAATTAACTACCAATTTATGAAGAGAAAATGTTGATGAGGTGTCACAGTATGATGTATGTCCCTAATATTCCCAGTTTAATAACAGTTTAATAATATCAAAGGGGCTTGGAGCGTTTTCTAATGTCAAGGGAGAGGGGGGATGGGAGATCACTGACCCTTGAACACCCACCCCCCCCCCCACACAGTTCGCAGCTCCTCCCCCCCCCCCCCCCGCTGTGTAACGGTAGTTTCATTAAGCCACCTGACTATATTGAACATTGAATTGTACATCAAATGAAAGATGAGAAGCTTACGTTTCCATTCATGTGCATTTCATAAAGAAAATGTAAGAATTCGATCGATAAAAGCTACAACGAAACGTGGTTTCGTTTCCGTTTTGTTTTGTCTTTTTTTTTCTGGGACACTCTGCATTGCATGATTTACAATACTGTCCGCTAAAGAAAAACCGAAGTATCTGATATTTTTAGTAATAGGCACTTTTTGGGCATTAAAACACACTGTGCACAATGTTTTCTCTTTCACTTGATACATTTTGTGATATATATATATATATATATATATATATATATATATATATATATATATATATGTGTGTGTGTGTGTGTGTGTGTGTGTGTGTGTGATCCTGCACCACAAAACGAACAAAAAGTCGCCAGACATAGATTTTTAGTTATGGTCAGATACTGAAAGAGCAGACTCTAAGCTTTAAAATGATATATAACTCAATCCAAATAGACTGTTCTAGCCTATCGAAATATTGGAAAGAATTTACACACTCTTGATGAGTGTGTAATGAGAAAAGAGGCTCTGAAGAACAGGGACTATTCAAGCGCCTAATCTCTACCAAGCGTGCTAGCTGTGCGATGAATGGAACAAAATAACATGATGATAAACCACCAGAACAACAACAATGAAGGGATTATTGGATTAAGCTGAATCTATGCATGCTTTATCAACACATTCTGTTGATGATCAATGCCAACTTTCAAAGCAGTAGCGTTGTCCCTTCTAAAAATATTGGAGTTGAAAGTGATGGGCATGGACAGGGATTTTTAAGAAATGAATCAGGACTCTTTGAGAAACCCTAATCACCATGGGCGTAAATTCGGGGGGGGGGGGGGGGGGGGGATGGGGGGATATATCCCCCCAGCCCCTCAAATGGAGGAGGGGGATGGCCTGTACAATCATCCCCCCCCCCCCCCGAAATTTGAGGGAAAAAATGGAGGAAGCAGAAATGTGATCGTATCAATTTTGGCACATTGCATGACGTTCGTACACCCGCCTTCAGACAGGTAAAAGAGCTGAACAGTATTCTATTTCGTAGGATGATGTATACATAATTTTCTCAAGCGCCCGCTCTCTTCGCTCGCTCGCGAAGAAAGTAATATCGACATAAGGTATGGTCCAGACGTTGACAACGTCAAATAGCATAGGCTTCATACTATGACGCGAGCAACTCGGGACCATCTGCAAATTATGTAACAAAACGAACAAACAATAACAAAATCTATACCGCCATAATGGAACCCCCTCCATTTCCTGAATCATTCCTGAAACGATGATGACTCTGATACATCTAATGGGCAGTACCCAGGGATGATCAGGGGCGTCGAATCCATCGGGGGGGGGGGGGGCATTTTGCTCCTCCTCGTAACTCCCAAGATGTGGAAATGCTTTTACTTTTTGATAGAAAACTGTCAAAATATTCACCAAAAGATGGCTGAATTTCAATTCTGAAAATAAAAAAATCTCCCTCGCGTAAGAGGGGATAGGCCTAACCCATTCCATACCCTCCCGTTCGAGTCCTTATATACTTTATACACTTAAGATTGCCGAGATTTTAAAATATTTCATTTAAAGTGTGCACCAGGTCTGTTACTTCAGTAAAAAAAAAAATGCAAATGTCCCTTGGGTGGGAGTAGACATCTAGATACTTTCAATTAACGGAGGGTCCCCCCCCCCTAAAAAATATTATACACTTCTGAATTGAATTTTCCAGATTACATCATATTATGTGTTTACGAGATATTTTTCATCTGCAATTCTAAAAATGCAAAAGCACCCTCGTATGCAGGTGCGTCGATCCTGGAGGACGGGGAGCGCGGAGGGGGAAGAGGGGAGGGGCAAACATATGATACCCAATGATTCCCGAAATGAGGAAAAATTTCTTGCGTTTTTTGATAGAAAAAGTGGAAGGGTGATGGTTAGCACTCGCTCACGCCTTCTCCCTGCTCGCCCGTCCCCCCCCCCGCCCCTATGCATACAAGCAGACCGTGGTTACACTTTGAACATAGACAGTTTCAAAATATGCCACAAAATGTGTGCAAAATGCCCCTTATCTACACCCTCTTGTGCTTGCTTTTTTTGTTTGAATTGCTTAACAGACAGCGTTCATGATTACTATAAATCGAAAAATTGATACAATAAGTTTATTCAAATAATACCATTTTACAGCCAAATTGTTCATTGTAATCTACATCAAAATATTCTGCTACCTTAAACAAGTGGACTGTTTCAAGTCGATAAAACTCCCAACATGCATAAACTTGCTCCATTTACAACATCAAAAGTGCAAAAAGTTTTCACGTGGGAGGGGGGTGACACCCCCTCCTAAACCCCGCTCGCTCTCCGCCTCGCTCGGGCTCGGTCGCGTTCATGACATTCAGTGGAAGAATAATACAAGAATTTTATTTAGATGATACCATTTAACGCAAATTGTTCAATAATAATCGACATCAAAATATTCTGCTACCATAAACCAGTGGGACTGTTTAAATCGATAAAACACGTAAAAACATGCATCAAATTGCACCATTTACAACATCAAAATGCAAAAAGTTCTCACCGCGGGAGGGGGAACATCCCCCTTGTTGCGACACGGATTGTCGCCCCTACACGGATTGTCGCCTCCTCCTCGGGGCGACAATCCGTGACGGGCGCTGGGCGGCACGGATTTGTCGCCTCCGTCACGGATTGTCGCCTGGCGACAATCCGTGACGCTTGTGCAGTTCCCAGTTTTTGACCTCGAAAGGCGACAATCCGTGTTGGCAAAAAATTTTGTTGCGACACGGATTGTCGCCCCGTCACGGATTCGTCGGCCCCGGGCTCGGGGTGGTTCCTTCGGTGTTAAGCTTTGGTGGGATGGGTATGACTGGTGGGATGGGTATGACTGGTAAGTTATGCGTATGTGTGCGTGTGTGTGAAGGTGTGTGTGTGTGTGTGTGTGTGTGAGTGTGTGTGTGTATTGTGAGCTGCATGATATGTGATGTGTATGATTTGTTGTGTGTCTGTGTGTCTGTGTGTCTGTGTGTTTGGAGTATAAATAATACAATAATATGTAGAAATTGTGCATGTGTGGTGGTTACATAGTGGTAGTGGTTTGTTTGTCTGTGTGTATACGTGTGCCTGTATGCTTACGTGTGTATGTTGATATAGTGGCGCTACTGTGGCAATACAAACGCCTTCAGAGTGTATGAGCACGTGTTATAAAGAATTCACACCAGCGTTGATCTAAAAATAATATGGGTGTGTCAACCAAATATCAGCGGTGAGGCGGGCTAGGCGAGAGAGAGACCGAGAGAAAATACATACGAGGGAGGTACCCTCCCCAAATGTTATTTGTCTTTGTTCATTTTTCCCTGCAGTCATTTTCTTCCATCAGTCTTATAAACTAGAACGTCCATACCACTATTCTTTATTGTCCCAGAAGGTAGAGCATGCTTTATGCATGAGCGAATAATTTCCACACGCCGTAAAAAATTTGTCAATCGTTACTTGATTTTAGCACAAACGAACTGCCATTGCACACCGCTAATACATACGTAATACAAACAAACACCAACAAACACTCAAACAAAACTCATAATGCAAACAAACCAACTCAACACTTTTTTTTCCTTGATATTTATTGATTTCATTCAAATCATTCATAAATCGACCCATTCTGGGTGCAACATGAACAAAAAAAAAAGTTACAAATGGCAATTCGAAACAAAAGCAAATCCATTTGTCAATTTATACCACAGATAATCTCACTTCAACATAGATAACTCGATTATAGACCAACCCTACTAATAATTTCTTCACGAGAAAGTTTTGACATGTATAGGGCCCTACCAAACCTATATTCCTTGAATATATTGGTTTGGATCATGTAACACCTTCTTACTTTCAAGGGCATATACATTAAAAAAACACACAAATATATTACACAAATCTAGAATGAAATCAGTCATAAAAACCCCACCACCCCCTCCCCTCCCAAACCGAAACAAATCTAGGGCCTACATCTATCCTAAATATTAAATCCTACCAACATTCCGTCATACCATTCATAACTATCCTTCTTCAAATCCAATCCCCAACCCACCAACCCCTGATTAAACAAAACCTAAATCATCCCACACCCACATTCACCGACCCAAATACATACATACACACACACACACAAACACACACACACACACAATGGCACATACAACATTTCGGAGAATGATAGAGATATTCATAAGGCAATGCAGTAGCTGTCTTGGTAGAATTTGGATGAAATAATTATTTGGGAGAAAAGGCAAACAGAAAGAAAGGAAAAACAACAATATCTTTAATGTTCCAAAATAGGTCTAGTTCTGCAAACTTTCAAAGCTTTCAAATTAGTTATCTTTTAACATTCTGCGGCCTAAAAAGAAAAAACAATAGTAATTATGAAGAATAGAGGCCTCTGATGAAAATAGATTTCATTCCAACAAGAATAATAAAACGGTGATTTCAATTCAATTCAATTCAATTCAATTCAATTTCGGTTTTATTAAAAAGCACCAAATAAAAGTTCGAAGACTAACCATATTTGGTTTACATCAAACGTTACGGCTTTACAACTTTACAGACAGACATAAAGAAAAGAAATGAAACTAACTGACACTTTACACAAACAACTGATTCATATTGAAAACCCCTCCCACGAAAAAAAAAAGCCACACTATAATTACATTATCATAAAAATTAATAACAACTTTAACAACAAAGATAAGGCATCAACAGAAGAGAAATTGCACATCACCCTCACATACAATGTACATAATTATGATAAAATCCATTATATACATAATTCACACGTTAAAAATCTTTAAATATTTTCGAATTCATAAATACGTATTGGATTAAAAAACCAGCAACTGAAAATGAGTGCAGTCATTCAAGATACTTAGATTAATTTCATCCAAATGCAAATAAACTTTTGAGAAAATAAAAACCAGCATAATGCGATGAATATTATGAAAAGCTCCATGAAGAGGGGAAATAATTATGTGGTTTCTGCAAAGACAACAAAAAAAAACACACAAGAGAACACTGATATGTTAAAAGGTCCACCAGAATCTATGGTTGTTGACATTTCGCTTCCTATTCTTTGTGAAAGCAAGCCACGAAAGTGGCATAATGACGACATTTTGGCATATCATATATTTCATGATTATGTGCTTTTGATTCACACCAACCATAACACACATATCAATTTGGTATCTTTTGACTGCTATGATAATTCAAAATTGTGATTCAAGTTCTCCAAAACATGAAGTGAACACATTGTATGAAGTACTATTAGTTCTTTTTGGAAGGCGTCATTTATAGATTTTGAGAAGTCTGTTGATGATGGAGTGATGCTGCATACAAATCACCACAAAGAAACAGAAAACTAAACCGACCGTCAGAAAAATTAATGATAAAAAACCCAAATCAATTAAATACAGTTATCAGAAAGACATACTTCCAGCCATCTTTCAAACAGAAATCTTCTCACCTTCTGGGCATCTCGCAGAAAGGACTGCTTCAAATCCATCTAAGGTTATCGACGAGTCAGATCGAACTTGATCAGGTCAGCAGAGCTGAAGTCATAGTCATAGCTGGTTGGGTCAAGTGTCCCTGAGAACTCGCCAGCTGCTCCTGAGAAGTCCGGGTTGTCGGCAATTGTCAGCTTGTCAAAAGTACTCTCTGTACTAAAACTGACTAAGCGCATATTCATGCCGCAACCCTCTGGAACAGACACCGTCCAAGTAATGTCAGTGTTGCTGTCGTAAGGTCGGGGATAATTAGGGGATGAGATAGTCGCGCTCTCTCCAGATTCAAGGTTAAATGTTCGTCCGTCAGAGGCAACCGTTGTGACTAGAAATGCGAAAGGGAAAAAACTTATCAATGGTTAGCAGTCTGGTGCAAGGCAGACACACGCTTTTCATTCCTAAAGTATGCATACACGCCAAAATATAACCACACATACACACACACACACACACAACACACACACACACACACACATATTTGAACACATCACAATTCTGAGAATGAAAAAGTTATTAAGGCAAAACAGCAGCTGTGCTGGTTGAATTTGGATGAAATACATATTTGAAAGGGCAAACGATAAAAAAAGAAGAAAAACCAACAAATGATTTGAATATTTCAAAAACATATCACAGATTGAAAAAGAGTTTGAATTAGTAATTACAGCCTTTGAAATTCTGAAGTTATAAAACAGAATACAAATCAGTTATGAAAAATGAAGGCCGCTGAGTAAAATGAATTTCAATTTAAAAAAAAAAAAAATATGAATGGTGAATGTGTTACGAAAAAGCTGCATAAAAAGTGATTTCTTCAGAGGACAGGAACACTAATTATGCTAAAAGTTTCACCAGAATCTGAGGTTTTTGACATTTTGCTTCCTGTTGTTTGTGAAAGCAAGCCATGAAAGTAGCATAATAACGACATTTTTTTTGGAAGTATTTCATGATTATGTACTTTCATTATACGACATTTTTTTGGAAGTATTTCATGATTATGTACTTTCATTATATTCTAACTAGGCTATTTGAGACCTAGTTTTTACTGATGGGAGTCAATTTGCTCCCTCCCCCCAGATCTCAGCCACCGATTGCGCGATCACTGCACTGCACTGGGGGATATAAACTTTTTCTTCTGCAAAAGGATGCGCTCAGAATTGTTTTTAACCTTCATATCCGAGCACATACTGACAAGCTGTTCCTTGAACACAAAATTCTGAAAATAAAAGAGTTGTATTTGTTTCAACTTAGTCAATTTATGTTTAATTACAACTGCAACCATCTACCCAAAATATGTTATTCTTTATTTCACCGTACAGCCACGTACATAATTATCCCACGAGACAATCTAAAGAATGTCATCTTCCCTTAGTGAGAACTGTACACACTCAAAATATATTTGTTTATACCGAACCCAGATTTTGGAATAGCTTAGATAATGATTTAAAAGAACCTGTGAAGTTAATTACATCTAAGTATAATAACTTTAAAAAAATATTTGTTTTTTAAATATACCAGTTAATTTTGTTAATGAAAAAAACCCGTTATGTTCACTTGTCCTTGAGATTTTGTAGTGTCTCCACCGACCTTTTTCCATCCCTCTCCTTTTCCCTCTCTCTTTTCCTTCTCTATTCTTCCCTGCTCCTCTTTCCTCGTTCTTCGTTGTCCAGTATATGTCTGAGTGCATTTCCTCAAGTTCTGATATTTCTGTGTTTTGTGTTGTTATTGTTGTTGTTGTTGTTGTTGTTATGTTGTTGTTTTTTGTGGCCGATTGCATATCTTCCTTTCCGTTCAATTTTCCTGGCATACCTGGCCCCATATACCCAACAAACATTTACGGAGACATTGATAATATTGCTGAAATGTTCCCTCCATTTAAAATAATGATAGTCTTGATGTACTTTGTAAACTTTTTTTGTTTCACGTACAATTTCATGCAAGTCATAGAAGAGATAACTACAGGCAAACATGCAAATCCTCATTATGGACAGAAGAATAGAAGACACATTTTACTTGAAGATAGCAATTCGTTTTAGGATAAAATTGCGCGAGGATGACCCATTCAAATATCTTCATGATTATTTAGAAAGAAAACTTTAAGGAATATTTTCTTTTGACTTTCCACACATCGAGCAGAGGAGTCGTAATCATGGTGGTGATAAAAATGGTCTGTCAACCCTATTATCAGGTGTGAAGCAAGTTGACAAGATCTACTTGGACTCATCAAGCACAAAAACTACATTTCTGTGCTCTGTTGTAGTAGGATATATTTTACTACAGTTATATTTTGAAGAGTTTGTTCGAGAAAAAAAACCGATGAGTCAATATTTGTCAAATGGAGATACCTGTATTTGCGATTAAAGGTCAAGAAAAATAAAGGAATAATAAGAAAATGTGTACTTCTTTTGACCATAACTTTAAAAATGTACCTTTATATGAAGAGCTT